>NW_026136998.1:947500-1165000 GCF_905237075.1 Dicentrarchus labrax
TCAGTTATATTTAGGTTTATACTGTGCAACTTCCTCCTGCTGTAATCTTTGTGCAAATATAATATAATATTAATAATGTTACACACACTGTATATTTAATAATAATTGATATTTATAAATTGTATTTATTATTGAGTTGTTTTTTTGAGCTGCTGTAACAACACGCTGTTCCAGGACTGTTCCAGGACTGTTCCAGGAGTCATTATTGATCACAAAGGTGGTCAGTGTATCTGTTCTCACTACAGCCGACACTCAAGCTCTTTATTTAACCTACAGTTTACTGACTGTAACATTAATTTGAGCAGAGCAACGGTTAAAATAAACTTATTATTTATTAATCTGGTCCTTTGAATCAATTTCCAGGTGTTTCCATGAGATATTGATTAGTTCAGGGTGAAGGTGTGATCAATAAGTCCACCTTCTCTTTACATAGATTTCATTTTCATTCAATTCTTTAATGAACTTAAGTTTAACTTTAACTCGTCAGCCACCGCCGTCAATGGAGGATTTAAAGATGGCGGCTGAATGAACGAACAGGAAGTGAACTGAACATCAATGTTAAAGTTTATATAAAGTTAATATAAAGTTAATATAAAGTTTATATAAAGTTAATATAAAGTTAATTAATTCTAATTAATCAATAATTAATCCTATTTATGTTTTATTTATTTATTATATTTATTAACTGATAGAGTTGGTCTGAATATCAATAATTTAATTAGTAATAATTGATATGATATCGGCTGACACATCTGTAACTGTAATCAATCAATCAACCCGCTTGTGTATCAGTTATTGGTTTCATTGATTACTAATAATCAGCATCTGTAATGTAGAGATAATAAAGATTATCTCATATTTATGACTTTATATCATAATTTAAACTTTTATTTTTTCAATTTTGACTTTTAGTCTAATAAAATCTTTAATAATAATAATAATAATAATAATATAAAAATAAAGATTTTGATCTTTCACAATATCTGGTAATTAAGATAAATACATAAATAATATAAATAATTAAGATAAATAATATAAATATAATAAATAAAGTATCGGTACCATCGGTATCAGATATCGGTCTGCTGTAATAAGATCAATAACACATGATATTGGCAGTATATCAGTGGTTATTGATGATCGGTACCGTGCTGTCTCACCTCCCTTGCAGGGGGTCCGGTGCTGGCTGTGCTGAGCCCGGTAGCCCTCGATCACCTCCCACTCCCCGCTGTCCTTCTTGATGGGGAAGCTGACGCTGAGGACGTGGTTACACGGTTTAATGATCTTCAGGATCCCGCGGACCCGCTTCGTCTTCTGCTCGGGACTCTCCCGGGTCTTCAGGCCCTCCACCAGCTTGTCCTCCACGATAGCGGCTCCCCGGTCGAAGAATCCCTCCACCATGGTGAAGAAGTTCGGGTCGTCGTCCCGGTCCACGGCCTGACTGTAGCCGCGGTAGCGCAGCAGGGACGCGGCCGCCGGCAGAGCGGAGTCAGCGGCGGCGGCGGAGCAGCCGGAGCCGAGGACGGAGCCCGCTCCCCGGGTGAGTATCTCTCCGAAGTACCGGTACATTTTCTGGGTTTAGTGAAGTTGACCGTCCCGGTGGAGGTGAGTGAGCCGGAGTGCGGTAGCAGAGAGTGGGGGAGGGCGAGCAACAGCAGCGGGGAATACAAACAGTCGTACCGCAGCAGCGGCTCCTCCTTCCCGCCGCCCCCTTCCCGCCGCCCCCTTCCGGCCCGCCGCTGCGTGACAGCGTGTGCACGTGCAGCTGCGCGTATTTAAACTCACTAAATGACACGAGACCATGTACAGTAGGCTAGTGCTAGTGCTAGCGCTAGCGCTTTTAAACCGGTCGCTAACTTGTTTAAACGCAACTATAAGACGCAAAAAGTTGCGCCAAGTGGAACTATGAATTTAAAAGTAAAGATTATATCATAAATATGTACATTTTCACTTATTTTGACGTGTTTTCCGTAACTTTATGGATATTTAGGCTAGCGTCAAGCTAGCAACAGTCGGCACAACGGAAACATCCGGTTACAACATTCAAAATAAAAGCATAAAAGGAAGTGAAATATACAAAGTAATAAATAGTATCCATTAATAAAAGTGTACACACACATAAAATATAATATAGATAGATGTGATAGAAGAAGTTGAGAAGCCTTAGGCTGATACTGACGAATAAAAAAGAATGAAAAAGACAATTTATTACTTGGTAAATTAAATATAAATGCACTTTCTGACACTCAACCATCAAAAATACAGTATTTATGTTTAAAATCCAAGTAAAACTATGTTTTTTTTCTTGTACAGAGAATGCATGTAGAAGAGATTTGACACTATAGTGTTAAATAGGTTTGGCCAGAGACTATGGACATTAACTCATAATAGACATGGACACATAATTATCATTTCAATTATCAGTCACACCAAAATGTACCCAGAACACACCTGTCCAAATATTTACCACAATAAAAAGAAAAAAGAAAGAACTCAACACAGAACAAACACAAAAAAAACGGAATAAAAAAAGCAACAGACAAGTTTTAACGCAGGAAACTGAAGTGGCTCCTAAAATGTTCGTAGTTTTAGAATCAAATAAACATTTAGTCATTTGAAATAACTGAAAGTGTGTGTGTGTGTGTGTGTGTGTGTGTGTGTGTGTGTGTGTGTGTGTGTGAAGAGGTTTCAGATGTCTTCTTTTCTAAACTTAGAGTCTGTATCATCTGTCCGTCTCCCAGCGGCTGTAAATAAATGAACCCAAACTCACTCTCTGTATGTTTTATATGTAAATACTTCAATCAGAGACACTGAGTCAACATTCAGACTGTTGTTGAGAGGCAGCAGTTAAAACATTGTCATAAATAAATAAAAGGAATCATGGGAGAAGCAGTGATTGTTAAGGTGGAACTGCTTTATTCAGTGTGTTTAAGGTGGAACTGCTTTATTCAGTGATTGTTAAGGTGGAACTGCTTTATTCAGTGTGTTTAAGGTGGAACTGCTTTATTCAGTGTGTTTAGTGGTTTTAATCAGCGGGTCTGTTTGTGTTGGAGAGGAGGAGACCTCTGTGGATCATTGGGCTCCCGGTAGAAACCTCCTGAACCATGAACACTGAAGGAATCCTAACCGGGAGAAGCTGACTGCAATGACGCCAATGGTGGTGAAGACAACAACTCCCATGATCCCACGCTGCTTCATCGCCTCATCACACTACCTGTTTTCTTATAGTTTGGATGTGAGCGCCCCCTCGTGGCAGAAACCGCACACTGTATGCGTGCAGTGATTCATTCAGGCATTGTGTTCCCTGTGGATGGCTGTGAGCCTCTAGGGGGCGCTAGCAGGCGTTTACACACTCAGTTTTTGAGCTCATGAGTTAAAACATGAGATGAAAATAATGTTCAACCGTCTGCAGGTCCAGAAAGACCTGGACTCAAAGTGGATCAGGTCTGTGCGTCCTGGAGGGAACACGGCGTCCAGCTCAGCTCACGGGGTCTCAGAGGCTCAGACGACTGACGGCAGCAGGTGGAGGAAGAGACGCCGTCAGTGACTGAAACTGAAACACAGCAGGAGCACACACACGTCTGAAAACAGGAAAATACCTGAAAAATATTATATAATGTCTAAAATAATGGCAGAAAATATACAAAATAATACCCAGAAAATACCTTTTAAAAACCAGTAAAATGTCTAAATATTATCTTTAAAATATTTAAAAAATATCTGTAGAAAATTAAAGAAAAACTTTTATAATAAAACAGAACAAAAATATAAATATTATTAATAAATAATACAAATAAAATGAATAGTAGTATAATATATATGTTAAGTATAATATTCATTGTTTAGTTATTCGGGAACCAGAGGACGTCACGTTATAACAAACATACTGTTTTATGATTTTTTAATTAAGATGTTTTCCTGATGAGGTTCCAGTAACTCCTGACTGGAGACCCGTCTGTTAACTGCCCCTCCGCCACCTCCCCCAGCATCCTGCCGTCTGATTGGTGGAGCCGTGGATGGTTATTGTTCCCAGCTGGACGTCTACATGCTGCATCCATGTTCTGTCTCCTCACTGTGAACTGTTTCTGCCGAGTCATGGTTGCATAAGACTTCGGTTTGACTTAAAGAGACGTTTTAATGTGCAACCATGAAGGAAATGATCCAGACTCTCTGTTAAGTAACACCTGATGCTGCTGAAAACATCTGGAAATCAGTTTTACCTGAAAGGTCGGTCTGGTGCACGATCACTGCGTCAACTAAAGCTTCATATGTTGTTGTTTTTATGTTTAAATCCCTGATTTATTTCTGTTTCTATGTCGGGATGAGTCCAACACAGAGTCCACAACACAGAGTCCAACACAGAGTCCACAACACAGAGTCCACAACACAGAGTCCAACACAGAGTCCACAACACAGAGTCCAACACAGAGTCCACAACACAGAGTCCAACACAGAGTCCACAACACAGAGTCCACAACACAGAGTCCAACACAGAGTCCACAACACAGAGTCCACAACACAGAGTCCAACACAGAGTCCACAACACAGAGTCCACAACACAGAGTCCACAACACAGAGTCCACAACACAGAGTCCAACACAGAGTCCACAACACAGAGTCCAACACAGAGTCCACAACACAGAGTCCACAACACAGAGTCCAACACAGAGTCCACAACACAGAGTCCACAACACAGAGTCCAACACAGAGTCCAACACAGAGTCCAACACAGAGTCCACAACACAGAGTCCAACACAGAGTCCACAACACAGAGTCCACAACACAGAGTCCACAACACAGAGTCCACAACACAGAGTCCAACACAGAGTCCAACAACACAGAGTCCAACACAGAGTCCACAACACAGAGTCAACACAGAATCCACAACACAGAGTCCACAACACAGAGTCCAACACAGAGTCCACAACACAGAGTCCAACACAGAGTCCACAACACAGAGTCCAACACAGAGTCCAACACAGAGTCCACAACACAGAGTCCAACACAGAGTCCACAACACAGAGTCCACAACACAGAGTCCACAACACAGAGTCCACAACACAGAGTCCAAAGTCAAAGCTAACATTAATGCTAAGCTAGTGGAACATATTGTCTGATTGTGCTGTTAGCTGGATAACGTTAGCTTGATTGCTAATGGAGAAAAATATTGTCAGCTAGCTTCTTCCAGACTCCCGGGATGATCAGATAACGTTAATTAGCGCGGCTAACATTAGCTTTAGGGCAATATTTATATACAACATTTCACTAAATACAACAATATTAAAACGATTTTAACGTGTTTGTAACCTGCTGATAAACGTCCTCAAATTTAAATAAATCTGTTTTTAACTCATTTTGTCCTGAATAATCTTCCGTATTGATTTCCTCCGCAGACATCATGAGCAAGCGGCCAAAGATCCACGTCTTCCTGGGGGCTCCTCCTCCCTCCTCTGGCCCAGCCCTGGTGTCCGGAGCTGGGGTGGACAGCGGGGAGCATCCCCCTGTCGACTGGAGACACCTGGAGCTCACCTGGCAGGATGGACGTCTGAGGCCGGCAGCAGGTGAGGCGTTCAGGGACCCAACAGGAAGCTAAGAGTGTTACATTTAAACTGTTAATAGATTCATTTCTGTTCATGCATCAGATTTGAACCACAAACTTTAATTATATGAACCAGTTTTAGTTGAATTTATTTATGTTAATTAGTTTATTTCAGGAATATCAGCTTTTATTAGTATGTTATATTCTGTTGTAACTCAGTATGAAACATAAAATAAACATTGTTTTTGTGCAGATTTCTTTATTTTTAATGCAAATATTTTATATTTTTGGTGTTTCATATTCCATATCACATATATTTCACCCGCAATCGTGAATTATTCATTTATTCTCACCATTATTCCTGGGTGTCAAACATTTATTCTTTTCTGATTTGTATACTAATACTAAATACTATTTGTTTTTTCAGTAGTCCAGTTTGAAGTGTGGATTATTTTTTGCCAGACATAAAAATGTGTTAGACATTAAACAGGTATAAAACAAAACAAATAACAGCAGATAAATAAAATAAAGCCAAAAAGTAAAATATACTGTATTTATGCTAAGCTAAGCTAATTTAGTAACTTTAGATTTATAATACAGACATGAGATTTTTTAAATTATATATTTATATATGATTATTTAAACTTTCGTTGATCATTTGAATCATTTCAGACGAGGGCGAAAGGACCAGGATGGAGGACGAGGAAGCTGATCCCGGGAAGGAAGATCAGTGTTCGGCTTCAGTTCACGAGTATCTGGACGGCTGTTTCCCTGCAGAACCAGAACAACCAGAACCTGTAGCAGCCGTCCCTCCTCTGTCGGCCCAGACTCAGTACCTCACTACCTGGACTCTGAGTCAGGCTTTAATCCTGCGAGGCAGACGTGGTGTCCAATCAGCAACCAGCCCTGAGAAAACCCCACCTCCTCAAACCCCGCCCTCCGTCTCCTCCAGCACGCCGGAGCTCTTCAGCCCCGTAACACCGTCTCCGGGAGCCTCTGCAGAGCTCTTCAGCCCGACTCCGAGGGCGGAGGAAGGGGGCGTTGTGGTTGAGACCACCGCAGACGGGCTGCTCTGCTCCCAGGATGCCGAGCAACAAGAGTCCAAAAACTCCCCCGATTTCAAGAGAGCCCGAATCCCAGAAAACCTCAGGACTGAAGAGTCTGTGGTGCCGTCGGATGGTGCCACCGCCGGGCTCCGGGGTGCCACAACACTCCTGACCCGGTGTGTCAAGCTGGGGACACGGTACTCGGTTCTGGTGGCGGTGGTTCACCCCTGTCACCTGAAGGAGGTCAAGGTGGGTGGAGACGTTACGATAAATCCAACGTCCATTTGGATGGATGTTAACATATTCAATTCAGTTCAGTTTTATTTGTATAGCGCCAATTCATAACAAAAGTTATCTCAGGACACTTTTCAAATAGAGCAGGTCTAGCTCATAAACATTTATTTTAAGCTAAGCTAAGCTAACTGGATGTCTGGTAGTAACTTTGATTACTTTCACTGTGCGATTGAGACAAACGATATACTGTTGGCTTTAAGGTGAAGTCCGGGCCGGCAGCAGGAACCTTCGTACCTCTGGCATCCATCGTGGTGACGGACCAATCGGGTGTTGAGATGAAGGTGGTGCTGTGGCGGAGAGCAGCGTTCTGGGCGTTGACAGTCAGTCCTGGAGACGTTCTGCTCATCACAGGTACGAGAATATCTTCTGTCTGCTCCTTTACACGGAGGTTTTATGGAACCAGAAGTGACCATATTTAGATGAGAGGGCTCCTGATGACCGCAGGGTTCGTTGTGTTGATGCTGTCTCTGATCAGGACTGCAGCTGAATGAAGACAGGTGGAGAGGAGAGACGGTGCTGCAGTCGACCTTCAGCAGCAAACTGCTCAACCTGGGACAGATCGTCTCCTCCTCCTCGCCACCAGGTACTGAACCCAGGCTACAACCAATCAGCAGCTTGCAACCAATCAGCAGCCTCCTCAGCTGAGCGTTAAAGTCTCTCTCTCCTCTTCCTCTCTCTCTCTTCAGTCCCTCAGTACGTTGATGCTCGCTCTCTCGGCTCTCTGTGTGGCTTTCTTCGAGAGCGGCGCCCCCTGCTGGTGTCTTTGAACCTCAGCCCCCCCAGGACCCGAACCGCCTCCCTTACGCCACCCTGAGGTCACTGAGGGTCAACACGCTGGTTCACGCTTTGCTGCGTGTCACACACTCCCACATGAGCACAGGTGAGTGGGTCAGGTGACATTAAAACATCCGGATGTATCAACGAGTCTACCAGAATTTCGAGTGATTCAGCAAAATAAAGTGTGATTGAACCATTGACTGTAAATATAACAGAGCTTCCAGGAAGTGTCTTAAACCTGCATTCTGTGTAACGTCCAGCAGGGGGAGCTCCACTGGCTGCAATAACACACTGATCCCATTCACTCTAATGGAGAATGAGACGACTTCATTCATTATCTCAGTAAACAGTTTCCTGATGAGTTTATGGTCTCAGTCTTCTTCCATACAGCATGATGTTCATCATGCACTTAAACACACTACAAACAAAACACACAAAAGTTACACTAAAACACACATTGATGATGATACATTGCAACCTAGCTGAGAAACACACTGGTCCTTTAAACAGTTTGTGATTAATAACGATGTCATCAGCATAGAAACGGACATTTTAACCAACACTGTTTATATAAATACAGAATAGTCTAATGCTGCACCTTCCTCACAGCACGACAACACGAAACACGGATGACGATATGTTGCTATGGTGACGTCGTATAGTTTACAACAAATGGAATAAAATATATGAAACAAAGTTATTTTGTGAACATTAATTTAAGCCATTTATTGATTATCAGCCCCCAGATTGTTCATGCTTTCTCCTCGTGTGAGGCAGCCGACATCTGGTGTTCTCTACCGGCCTCACCTGAGTTTACCACCCTGCTCTCATCCACTAATCCACTACTTTCTGTCTATGATTCTGTATGAAAGCAGCATAATAACTGATCCCTGTGGAACACCACCGGGTACTGAAACGTGTATTATTGATTCTGAGTCTCAATGAATTGTTTGGGTGTCAGCATGGCGGAGCGAGGCGGAGTCTCGCTGCAGGTCCGCTGTTCAGCTGAAGGCCGTTCTGACTGTGGAGCAGCCGGACGGTCAGCAGGGGGCGCTGCTGTTGTGGGGAGCAGCTGTGGACTGGCTGCCTCGCTTTAACCAGGACAGAGGTACACACACACACACACACACACACACACACACACAGAGGAAGTAGCTATATGTATGTAGACACAAACCTTGAAGCGATCCTCTGTGTCCGTCAGCGGCTGTGTGGGACTTCCGTGTCCTCCTGGTGAGGGACGGTTTGCCAACCGACCTCCCGGAGCTGCACTCCACCCCCTGGAGCTCCGTCCGGCCTTTGGACCCCGCCAGCCGCAGAGCACAGGACTTCTTCCGACCGCGACCTGTTTGGACAGGAGACAGTCTGGAGCTGGACCTGGACACGCTGCTGTCCCAGAGATACAGTGGTAGGTGATACTGGGTCCAGAGCTGGTTCAGGATCTAATTTATCACTGGTTCCCAACCTCCTCCCAAAGGAACCCTTTCTGTCTTTTATAAACCTACTCAGTGACATATTTTATGGATATTAAATATTATATTAAAACTGCACAATGAACCCAAACAGAGAACTCAGTGAAGTTTGTGTAAAAATAAGTCATTCGGATTTGAACAGATTATTTCCTGTTGATAGAACTTTTTATACAGTTCTCTGTCTGTATTCTGTGTTTCAGTAGAACTATCAATCTTTCTGACATATTCAGGAGCTTTGGCAACCCCCTAGTGCGGGTCTCGACCCCCAGGACACACGCTTTTATTTAAACTAGTATAGGACCTAAATTCCCCCCCTGAGGCACCTGTGCAGGTAAATCAAAGCTGCTCTCTCCTCCACCAGGTGACGTGGAGCTCAGAGTCCAGGTCTCCGCCTTTCACTTCCAGAACTTTCTGCCTTCCCAGAATGCACCGCAGCCGCTCCTGGACAGCGCCACCCCGCTGGACGGTATTCTGGCGGCGCTGAGTGGCGACATCACCTACACCGGCTGCGGCCGCTGCTCCATGGAGCTCGACACCGACGCCAACGGCATCTACAGCCCTTGCTACCCCTGCCTGCCGCACACCGCCGTCCGCCGCTACTACAGGTACAACGGACGCCATATATACATATATATAATATTATATATGTTATATATGTTATAGTATATCATTATCTGATATTATATATTATTATATTATATAATATTATGTGTGTGTGTTTCAGGCCAGGTGTGCTGACAGTGAGTGGGCGGGGCAGCACTCAGGTGTGTGTTCAGGTTCCTCCGGTTCCACTGCAGAAGATTCTCGAAGCTCCGCCTGATAAACTCCACAAGAGCTCAGGTAAAAGGACTGAAGTACTCCATTACTGCAGCAAAAGTATGAATACTCTTTTGCTTTTAAATCAGATTAATTTGTTTTCTTCAAGTATTTAGTCATTGATCTATTTATTGATTATGTATCGATGGTTTCATATTTTATAGACTCTTTGTGTAGAAAGCTGTCAGATTAATGTAATAAAGTTCAGAGAAGAAGCAGAAATACTCGAGTAAAAGACACAATTAAACAGAAACACTCTGTCGCCATCTGCTGGTGCAACTCGAAGGAAGAAAATATTAATTTAATAACTGATTACAGATCAATAACTGGGTGCTGTTGGACAGTATTGATCTGTTTGTAACTGCATTCTGATTGTATGATGTTTACATGTTTACAAAACAACAACAAACCTTATCTTTATGGATGATATTGATCAGTATACACTGTATCTTTATTGATTATTGATCAGTACACACTGTATCTTTATGGATGTTATTGATCAGTATACACTGTATCTTTATTGATTATTGATCAGTACACACTGTATCTTTATGGATGATATTGATCAGAATACACTGTATCTTTATGGATGATATTGATCAGTATACACTGTATCTTTATTGATTATTGATCAGTACACACTGTATCTTTATGGATGATATTGATCAGTATACACTGTATCTTTATTGATTATTGATCAGTACACACTGTATCTTTATGGATGTTATTGATCAGTATACACTGTATCTTTATTGATTATTGATCAGTACACACTGTATCTTTATGGATGATATTGATCAGTGTACACTGTATCTTTATGGATGATATTGATCAGTATACACTGTATCTGTATGGATGATATTGATCAGAATACACTGTATCTTTATGGATGATATTGATCAGTATACACTGTATCTTTATGGATGATATTGATCAGTATACACTGTATCTTTATGGATGATATTGATCCTGTATTGACAGTCAGACTGTGGACATATGACGGCCTTTAGCTCGTGTTTCTAGAGTTACGTGTTGTTACGAACACGTTAGGAATTGTTAAAATGTGATATTTCTTAAAGGGAGTTTGGTGCAGGGAGCTTTTAGTTGGATTCAAACTGCTGATATGGATCATTGTTAACTGTAACTGCTAAAGTCTGATAAGGTTGTCTGATGGTATTAGTTTATTGATTAATGCTTTAATAATGGGAGTATTGATTACTGACGCTGGCTGAAGTCTTTCTCTCCGCTCTGGCTCTCAGCTCCAGGTTCGGAGGTGAAGTACATCCAGGTGGCAGCGGAGAGGATCCAGACCCTCCTCTCCCTCCCGAGAAAAATCTTCATCATCACCGTCCGGAGCCACTTCCTGTGCGACGAGAACAGCGTCCCCATCAACCAGGATCTCACACTGCTGGACCTTCAGTTCCCCAGCTGATGAACATCCAGACCAGCTTCCTGTCAGATTGTTGTAACAAATGTTATCCAAAGGCTGACGAGGTTTGGAGATTTAAATGTACTTTTATAGACGAGATTGGAACCTTATTGAAGCTCTTGTTGCTAAAACCAGCTAACTGCTGCTAACGGGTATATTTTACATGAAATCGTGTGTCATTTATTGTATTTTTAATGTTTAATTAAAGATATTTACACATGTAACAAACAACGAAGTTCTGTTATTATTTGATTTTTCTCATTTTAATCTGAACAATTAAAAGAAGAATATTGTTGCATCGTTCTGTTAGACAAGGTATAAAAATCCTACATTAGATTTGGATGAGCCTTATACCAGAGTTAAAAAGAGTATTTATATCCATTATTACTTTCTACTGGGTATATTACAAATAAACAGGAAAATAAAGGTAATTTAGAGATTTCAGGTTATTTTCAGGTGATTATACACTGATAAAAACATACCTGTCCCTTACATGCATAGAGGTCACTACAGTGTACAGTCACTAGCTATATTTAAACTACAACTCATAGGCTACAATTAGTCTATTACTGCTGCTGTTCTTCATCTGCAGTAACTTTTTTTGGCTGTAAATCAACTTGTTTATGTTTTTAGAATGTAACTTGAAGTTTGTGTATATCTTTATGTTTTGAATATATCAGGAGCAGAGCGTAATAGACAGGCCTACGAGATAGTGGAGGAATTACCACTGTCAAGTGAGGAGGATGATGCTAGTAGCAGTGAAGAAGAACGGCTGCCAGAACAGGAAAGATTAGCAAATGCTAGCAGTAGTGACAGTGGAGCTGAGGACACTGAGTCTGGAAAGGATGCTGAGGGAGATGAGGATGCGTCACCTGACAGAGCTTGAAGGAAAAAGGCAACGAGTTTGAGGGAGACTTGCCTCCTTTTCTAGGAGAGTGGAAAGTGAATGTTGAGGGAACAGAACCAATAGATTTCTTCATGCATCGATTTCCCCAAGACCTGATAGATGTTATAGTGCACAATACAAACCTGTATAAACTCCAAAAAGGAAGAGAAAATCTGACCTTGACATCACATGAGTTGAAAACATTTCTAGGAGTAAATATGGTGACCTGTCATACATCAGATACCCAAGATCAAGAATGTACTGGTCATCAGAGGCAGGACTTCATCTTGACTTGAAAGCAGATGCAATGCCAGTGAACAGATTGGGGCAGATTCTGAGCTACAATAACTTTGTTGATAACTTGTCACATGTCCCTGAAAATGCAGATAAGTTCTTCAAAGTTTGACCAGTGTTGGATGAACCTTTCGTTCAGCAGTCGATCCTGAAGCACTTCAATCGATAGATGAACAGATGATTCCCTACAAGTGCCACCTGTCTCTCAAGCAGTACATCCCCAAAAAGCCCAAAGCCCTGGGGTGTGAGCGTGTGGGTGAGAGCAGGATCCTCTGGATACATGTACAGATTGTAAGCCTATCAGGGTTCAGCTGGGGGGCAAGGTCAGATCAGTCAGGCATTGCGACACCAAAGGGATCTATGGCACACGCAGAAACAACAGGCTTCACGGAGCACAACTGAAAGTGAAGAGTGAAAAGCAACTACAGCGAGAAGGAAGAGGATCTATGTCACACGTTGCAGTGTTTCCTCTATGTTGATTTTGGAGTGGCAGCCCGCCACTGTTAAATTTCTGCCGCCACGGTATCAGACGGTCCTGCCCCCACTGCTAAAAAAAATCCTAGAGGAAACACTGCGTTGGTTAGATAGTTCAGGGATCCACATGGCCTCTTCCTGCACTGGACAGTCTCCATCAGATGTGGCCCAGAGATGGAGCAAGAAAGAAAAGAAGATGCTCAACATCCCAAGGACATTTTCCATGAAGCTGTACAATCAGCATATGGGAGGAGTGGATCTCATGGATCAGTGTGTTGTAATGTATCCCCACAGACACAGAAACAAACGGTGGTACATCCTGGAAACCACTGGCCCCAGCTTGCCGACAGATGCCATGATGCTGCGTGCACACGGAGAACGAGATACATCTGTTTGCAGTGTCTTCTGGCTTTGTGCCCCGGCTGTTTGCCAATTATAGAAAAATAGTCTCTACCCAAGGAGCATACACTGTTTTCACCTGGCTTATAGTTCTGATTTGGCTGACAGTTGATGGATCGTGAGCGACAGACTTGGGAATCTATACAGGAGAGTGAATTCCTCAATGGTGTTTTGGTTATGCATGCATAAATTATATTATTTATATTATCACATTTCAACACATTATATATAATTTTATTTTATTCATTTGTTTGTTGAAGAAATCCTGAAAAGACACTGATCCTCCAGAGATCTGCTAATCATTGTCTGAAATTATTAATGTGGGTGGGAAGTTTGAGTCTCAGCTTTCAGTTTATTCAGTTCCAGCACTGTTTATGGAGCCCAGTGTGCAGAAATATTCAAAAACAGTAAAAAGAACTGCATTCAGTGAACATAAAGTGACATAAAGAGACTTGTAGGTACCAGTTTTCCACCACCAAAGCTGAGCCTCACTTTCTTCCTTCCTAGCATGATTGGTCCACCCTCTGGACACACCCCTGGATCAACAGACGGCTACAGAGATACAGGAAAGTTACTCAACACTCAGACAGTCATCGCAGACCATCTCAACAAACCGGAGGATTGCAGGCACTGAAGAAGCTAGTGAGTATGAAAATATATCCTGGATTACATCTTAGATATGAGTTTTAAAGACATTGCCTCCTCTCTCTCTGTCTCTCTCTCTCTGTCTCTCTCTCTCTGTCTCTGTCTGTCTCTCTCTGTCTCTGTCTGTCTCTGTCTCTCTCTCTTGTCTCTCTCTCTGTCTCTGTCTGTCTCTCTCTGTCTCTCTCTGTCTCTGTCTGTCTCTGTCTGTCTCTCTCTCTGTCTGTCTCTCTCTGTCTCTGTCTGTCTCTCTCTCTCTCTCTGTCTCTCTCTCTCTCTGTCTGTCTCTCTCTGTCTCTGTCTGTTCTCTCTCTCTCTCTGTCTCTCTCTCTCTCTGTCTGTCTCTCTCTGTCTCTGTCTGTCTCTCTCTGTCTCTCTCTGTCTCTCTCTGTCTCTCTGTCTGTCTCTCTCTGTCTCTCTCTGTCTCTCTCTCTCTCTCTCTCTCTCCTGATGTGAACTCGACCTTGTACTTTAGTGCTTTCAGTCAGTTTTCATTTCCTGTGGTTTTAGTGGTCATATTAATGTTTTCTAATGACTGACTGTTTGTTCCACGTTGGGTCAGATCTCACGGTACCCAGAGCCATATCCCATAATCCTTCCCTCTTGCCATGTTGAGTTCATGGGTTGACTCAGCATTAACTCTTTCCTGTAAGAGGAGGGTCCGTGTTTGTTGTGGTCATTGGATTGTCCTTTCAGAAACGGTATTTTGAAAACCGGAAGTAAATACGCTGTTTCTCCGCATTTACCATAATGCTGAGAATACTTGTACACTGTAAATTTAAGTGCGGCTGATTTGACCACGGAGATCGGACTCACGGCTGGATTGACCGCAGTCTACTAGCCTACTGTTTCTTCTACACAGCACCGTCCTGTTAATGACAACATCCGGTCTCAGAATATGAAACAACAGGACTTTTTTCTGTTTCTGTTTTCTAGTGATTTTATTTTTTGTTATATGAAATAGAAAATGAAAATCGAATCATTTTTTAAATTTCGCTCATCCCTTTCTGACCATGAAAAAGAAAAACGCCTTGTATTTCAATTTTAATTTTTGTATTTTAAAACGAAAATCAAATAACCACTCGTTTTCTGTTTTTAATACCCGTTTCTGAAAGGAAAATCCAATGACCAAAACATACACGGACCAGTCAGTAACATCAGTAATGTAAATGTGGATGTGTGTCAGTCAGTAACATCAGTAATGTAAATGTGGATGTGTGTCAGTCAGTAACATCAGTAATGTAAATGTGGATGTGTCAGTCAGTAACATCAGTAATGTAAATGTGGATGTGTCAGTCAGTAACATCAGTAATGTAAATGTGGATGTGTGTCAGTCAGTAACATCAGTAATGTAAATGTGGATGTGTGAGCAATGAAAGTGAAAACAAAGCAGAAATCAAACTGAATATTTACCTTCTTCTCTCAGTGATCTTTGCTGCCACCTTGTGACCAAACATAGTAACGGCATTAGTAGCAGCCAGTGTTCAACCTTCAAAAACATCTCAACAATTCTAAATCAGATAATGAAAAATGTACAACCTGTTTATATATGTATGTATCAAGAGAAAAAAAACGTTTTGTCTTTCTTGAGAACAACAAACATCAGAATCATAAATACTTTATTGATCTTCAGGAAATTCTCTCCAGACAATGATAAGACCGACATATTACAAAGAAGGTTTTATTGTTTAGAAGCACAACCCACGCCCATCTCCTCATCGGTTAGAGCATCTGATCACACAACAACTGACCTGCATACACATTGTTAAAATCTTAAGAAACCACAGTTTCAGACTCTCTGAGGGCTCCTGCCTGTATAGCACAGCACAACCTCACTGGGAACTTAATATCTGGTTGCTCTGCAGGTTGAGGACACGATGGAGAAGGTTCCAGGTAAAAGCACATGTAAGAAAGAGGAAGAGGAGAAGGCAGCAGACGCTGGTGAGGCCTCCTCTTCTGAGGAAGACGTGCAGAAGTCCGCTGCACAAAACAAGGTAAGTTTCATGAAGGCAAATAACCACCAATGCAACATTAGGAAATAGTTCTTATGGTCTTTTTTTGCTAGCAGCATCTTTTTAAAGACATTATTTACTCCTATGCTCAGGGGCAAATGGAGACAAAGGACGGAAGAGAGAGGACTCCACCAGCTGAAATTGACGCTTTGGGTCAAGTTCTGCAGGAGCTGAACGTTTCAGGTAAAAATGTAAATAGTGCAACAGTTACCACATTAACAAAGTACGACGGAGTATTAGGGCCAGACTAAGTAAAAAATTATTTGTTTTTGGGGGGAAATTACGAGAATAAAGACGTAACATTACGAGACAAAAGTCATAATATTAAGAGAATAAAGTCGTAATAATACAAGAAAAAAAGTCATTTTAATGGGAAAAAACTACGATAATCAACTACGAGTTATCAAGATCTGACGTGAGCAGCTCAACCAATCAGCAGCCTCAGCCTGAGCCCAGCAGCCGCTGTTTGTCTCAGTCGTACCGTACAGTCAACAGGTAAACTAACGTATTGATCATTTCGTTGTTAAACAGTTTTGCTGGCTGAGCCAACAGGCTGACAGTTCTAATAAAATTACGACTTTATTCTCTCAATATTATGACTTTATTCTCATAGACCTAATATTATGACTTTATTCTCATAGACCTAATATTATGACTTTATTCTCATAGACCTAATATTATGACTTTATTCTCATAGACCTAATATTATGACTATATTCTAGTAATTTCCCCCCAAAAATATAATTTCTTCTCTTAGTCTGGCCCTAATACTCTGTCGTAAAAAAGGAACCAAGGTGCAAGACAACCTGAAATTAAAGCTGCAAGCAGTCGCTGCTCGGGCTCTAATGACACAATCTAACGTATCAATAATGAGGATTAAACACAGTCACAGTATAGTTACACAGCTAATTATATTCCATAGACAAAGGCTGTCTGTGGGTGATGGACTGATGGTAAACAAGTTCAGAGAGGTGAGGACTCGAGATGGGAACCAGGCCCAGGTAGTGATACGTGCAATAAGCAGTGTGGGTGGTAGAAGTTGGGACGAGGTGACCTGTGTGGGAGAGAGATGGGTCATTAGGTACCAGACATCAGCGGCCACCAAGAGACATCCTATGAGACAAAAGGAATATAAGTGCAGTTAAAAGCTTGTATTTTCCTATCCACAATAACTCTTAGATGACTTTCACTACTACTGTAATTGGATTACTTTTCCCAGTGAAAAGGTAATGTAATTTAAATCTCTCTGGCTCACAAATAATAATCTCCGGATAGAAGAATGACAGAATATGTGTTGGTACCGACACATAAGCATCCTTCTTTTAAGGAAATTAAAAATTATTCACTCTACGATTCTATGTTTTATTTACCACATTGTTCAGCCCTACACATGAAGTCTTCTCTCAATTTTGACATACATAGATTTACTTTATTTTGATTGGATATAACACATATTGTTTGTATTCCAGTAACAGCAATTAAAAGGAAATACTAATGTAACTTTTGTTTCCCTCTTTGCAGAGACCCAAGAAGAACAAATACCGCAGAGCTCAGGAGGAAATGCCAGTGCTGCAGTAGGAAATGTCAGTGCTGTAGTAGGAAATGTCAGTGCTGTAGTAGGAAATGATTTCACCTGAAGGTGGTGCTGTTTCACAAACTGTTGTGTTTCACTATTATAACTCGATTTGGTTTTAAATCCCAACACTTTTTTTTATTGGCTCAGCACAGGAAACATTCATTGTGATCACAGTTTACATAAATTGATATTCTAAATGATATATTTAGCTGGTTATCAACTCATGTCTTGGATTAACATCCTTTGTGTACACTCTGTTATTCTTTTAATCTGATCTTTCAACAGAAGGAAATATTTCCAGGATCGGGTGTATTCGTGACCAGTGATGTGTGGGATAAAGCCAACGAGGCTGACACTGGGACAAAAATGGCCAGGAAGCTGGTGATGGGTGTGTTCGACAGAGAAACACTGATGCAAAGCAACTTGAGGGGTCAGTATTGTGAGTAGCACCTGATCAGTCAATTACTTTACAAGTGAATCTAATAAAATCCCACTCTCTCAGGAGGGAAATGTAAAATTGGAGACATGCCGCAGAAGGAAGCCCTTGATCAGAGAAAAGTGAATGCCATTATCGGTGAGTTAATTTTATTTTGTTTAATTGTGTCTATCTATCTATCTATCTATCTATCTATCTATCTATCTATCTATCTATCTATCTATCTATCTATCTATCTATCTATCATGTTTCAGTTGCTTTCTTACATCGTAAATGACGTTATATATCAATCATATATCGATCATATATCGGTGTGTAGAGTAAATATACTTACTATGCCCAGATGTTTGGGGGTAAAGACTCGTCAGACAGATCATTTCAATTCTGATTGGAGAAATGTACCAAAGTGGCTGAGAGAAACTGTAATCTACACCAGCATGAAGACTCATTACTTTGCTCTGCATGTTTCTAGATGCTGTTCTCAAGAAGTTCCCGGAGAAGACCAGGGGTGAAATTGGAAAGGCCATAAATGATAAAATACAGAGCCTCAAGACTCCAATAAAAAAAGAAAGAGGCAATAATTAGAGTCCAAGCAGATTGTGAGTTTCTTATTGAACTCTTCATCATCACTATATCCTGATGCTCTGCTGACAAATACAAATCTACAATAAAAACATGTTTTACATGACCTCTGTGCTCCATTGTTATATCTTTTGTAATCTGGAATGTAATTTATGTCCCCGACTAGAAGACGTCACACATTTAAAATATTAATGTGAAGATTTAAACCTCTATATATTAACAGCAGCCTGTTAAACACCCACCGGCTCCTGTTTCTGCCCACTGTGAACTCTTTTGGTTCAAACCAACCTGATAAACAACAACAACAAAAAAATGACAAAATATCTATATTAAAATAGTTTTTAGCTTTAATTTGACATAAAATCTTATTTTGTTGTCTCTTTCATGTTTAATTAAAGATATTTACACTGTAAAACCAATGCAATGATCTATAAATACAGGTGCACTCTGCTATAACAGAAACGACCAGAGCCTCTGTGTGGAGGACTGCGAAGTAGTCCAGTTTCTCGGAGGATATCAATGCAATGGAGGTGGTTGTTGAGTGAGTGGAGGTTGGCGGTGGAGTAGAGCGGTGGCGTGATCCAGGTGTGGAGCGCCAGCACAGAGCTAGTGCTAGCTTGTACCCAGAAGTCGAGTGTCTGTGGATGAAGAGATGACGTGTACCCCAGGAGTATCCACGGGATAATCCACAGCATAACAGCAGCAAATAGCCAATAATCCGATGAGGAGGAGAGGGCCCGCCGACGGGGGGGACTTCACATGTAAGAAGCATATAGATAGCAGTGAATTAGTTTGCTCTCCAACTTCAGAAGACTGCCGAACCAGACAATCTGGTGTGGTGAGGCGTAGGTCAAAAGACAAAGACTTCATCGTAGACTATTGTCAGAGATGGAGCAGCAGCCAAGGTAGTGTCACTAATTTTACATAATTTTAGAAATGTAACAGTATTAAACTTGAATTTAACAGTTTAATACATGAAATAAATAATATATATAGATTAGATCTTTTTTATGTTAATAACAATGTTAATAAGAAATTACAGATTTTTCACGTTATTTTCAATTCATTATAATTCAGTATGTTTTAAACTGTATTAATATTTCCATGTATTTAAAATAAAACCTGTAAACCTGCAGATTATTTTATAGTTTAGACATTCAAACAACTTATTACAACTTGAGGCCCAAACTGGGTTATTTATTGTTCTGCTTATTCAGTCCAACCAATTATCAATGAGCTGGATGAGCTACAGAATATCACAATATCTGCTTGTCAGAGATCGAGGCGTCGAGGGTACATTTTCACCAAAAAAATAATTTAATAAATGAAAAATGTGAAAATAACCAATTTACAAAATATACAAAATGTTCTGGGCCCATAAAAGAGGTCAACTAAACAGAACTTAACTCAGACTACATTAACTGAACAAACTGACCACACTCAACCAACCAACCTAACCGACCTCCATAAACTGAGACACTGGGGAAACTTAAATGGTGGCTGATCAGGCCACTCTGACACACCTGGGGAATAGACTAAAACACAACATTTTAACAAACCATAATCACCTCAAATAATATTCAGATAATGCAGCCAAATATTATTAAAGAAAATACTGAAATATTAAACATCAGAAATAACTAAACTCAAACGAGGAGAAATCACTGCCTCTCCCCATGATTTCGGCCAACATGGTGTAGCTTATTATTGGCCCAACCCCTTTTAAGCCTCTCTGATTCAGCTGGCACTTCCTTTGTCAGCCATGAGACACCTTCAGCAGCAGCACCCAGGAACTGGTAACTCAAAGAAAACTGGATTAATGCAATGAAGAATAACCTAAATGAATGAACCTAATAACACTACCCACAATTGACAAAGGAAGTTAACTAATGTAATAATAATAATAAAACTGTATTATGAATCCAAAATCTGTGTCCAGTTATTTATTGTGAATTGTGTCTAATGTTTTAAATCTAAATACAACTAAACCTAAAGATAATCAAACAAGTGAAAGAGTTAGCACCAGGTGCTTGTTGTTGCCTGTGTGTGGCTGCTAGGGTGGCCATAACACCGCTCATATATCACATCATCAATGCAGTATTGGATCAATATAAAATCATCCAGCTTCAAATACATTTTGACATGAATCCGTTATTAAATCACTTCCCAGCTCGCACTTAAACTGAGAAAGACGTGTGACTGATGAATCTGTACATTTTACATGTTGTTGAATCGAGATTTAGAAAGTAAAACAACCAATAAAGGAAATCAAAGACAGCCTGTGTGTATAAAACTGCTCATATGTCAGATAAACCTGCAGAAATCAAGTAATTAGCATAGCATGAGGTAACATCAGCGAGCTCTCAATAGCTGCTTGCATCTAAGATGGCGCCACGTACGTTGCCTCGGTGTGGGTGCGCTTTGTTTTTTCTTGTTTTGTTTGTTGTCAGTTTTCGGCTGTGATACCCAGAGCTTTTCCACTAGAGAAGAGCTCATGAACATCAGGAGAACAACCGCAGCTGATCTGTTTCCCACTTTTCTTCTTTCTTCCGTTGAAATATTGGACATTGTGGTCAACGGTGCCCTCACCTTTGCCCGCGCAGTGAGATGCAGGAGGAGAGGGAAACGTGCCGCCAGCACGGACATCGCACACCATTACCTGGAATATTCCTCTCCAACGTGCGTTCGCTGTGCAATAAAACTGACGAACTTCAGCTACTTCTAAGGAAAAACAGACTATGCAAACCTGGTGAAAACTACAAGAAACGTCTGACCTCTGTGCTTGCCAACAAAGGTTTCTCCACCAAGTATTAAGTCCTATTGTTCTATGGATCAAATACTTATTTAATGCGAAAATATGATAAAACATTTATAAAATGTATATGATGTTGTTGTTCTGGATTATTTTGTGATATTCTGTCTCTCAATGTTCAAATGTACCTATGATTTAAATTATACACAGTTCCATTCTTTGGGGGCAAACCTACAAAATCAGCAAGGGATCAAATAAATATTGCTCCCACTGTATCTATACGGGAGAGTGAATCTCTCCTTAGTGTTTTGGTTATGCATGCATAACTTATATCATTTTATAGTTCAAATCACATTTCAACACACTTTATTATATAATTTTATTCATTTGTTTGTTGAAGAAATCCTGAAAAGACACTGATCCTCCAGAGATCTGCTAATCATTGTCTGAAATTATTACCGTGGGTGGGAAGTTTGAGTCTCAGCTTTCAGTTTATTCAGTTCCAGCACTGTTTATGGAGCCCAGTGTGCAGAAATATTCAAAAACAGTAAAAAGAACTGCATTCAGTGAACATAAAGTGACATAAAGAGACTTGTAGGTACCAGTTTTCCACCACCAAAGCTGAGCCTTACTTTCTTCCTTCCTAGCATGATTGGACCACCCTCTGGACACACCCCTGGATCAACAGACGGCTACAGAGATACAGGAAAGTTACTCAACACTCAGACAGTCATCACAGACCATCTCAACAAACCGGAGGATTGCAGGCACTGAAGAAGCTAGTGAGTATGAAAATATATCCTGGATTAGATCTTAGATATGAGTTTTAAAGACATTGCCTCCTCTCTCTCTGTCTCTCTGTCTCTGTCTGTCTGTCTCTCTCTCTCTCTCTCTCTCATTCCACGTTGGGTCAGATCTCACAGTTTCCATGGCCATATCCCATAATCCTTCCCTCTTGCCATGTTGAGTTCATGGGTTGACTCAGCACTAACTCTTTCCTGTAAGAGCAGGGACAAACCAAACACTGCCTCATGAATCAAACCATTCAGGAAAAACACAATGTTCTTAAAAGTATTTATACATTGTGTCATAACCCGGCTCCAAGGCCATGACAAATACGGAGAAGGACACAATAGATGGCAGATAGTGAATTTATGATAGTAACTTACAAATGTGGATGTGTGTCAGTAACATCAGTAGTGTAAATGTGGATGTGTGTCAGTCAGTAACATCAGTAATGTAAATGTGGATGTGTGAGCAATGAAAGTGAAAACAAAGCAGAAATCAAACTGAATATTTACCTTCTTCTCTCAGTGATCTTTGCTGCCACCTTGTGACCAAACATAGTAACGGCATTAGTAGCAGCCAGTGTTCAACCTTCAAAAACATCTCAACAATTCTAAATCAGATAATGATAAATGTACAACCTGTTTATATATGTATGTATGAAATAGGAAATAAGAGGAAATAAAAGAGAGAAATTCTCTCCAGACAATGATAAGACCAACATATTACGATAAGGTTGTATTGTGTAGAAGCACAACCCACGCCCGTCTCATTGGTTAGAGCATCTTATCACACAACAACTGACCCGCATACACGTTGTTAAAATCTTCCCACTTCCAAATCCAGACCCAGTGGGGTTTAAGAAACCACAGTTTCAGACACTCTGCAGAAGTCCGCTGCACAAAACAAGGTGAGTTTCATGAAGGCAAATAACCACCAATGCAACATTAGGAAATGGTTCTTATGGTCTTTTTTTGCTAGCAGCATCATTTAAAGACATTATTTACTCCTATGCTCAGGGGCAAATGGAGACAGACGGACGAGAGAGGACTCCACAAGAAGATATTGACGATTTGGGTCAAGTTCTGCTTGAGCTGAACGTTTTAGGTAAAAATGAAAATACTGCAACAGTTACCACATTAACAAAGGAACCAAGGTGCAAGACAACCTGAAATTAAAGCTGCAAGCAGACGCTGCTCGGGCTCTAATGACACAATCTAACGTATCAATAATGAGGATTAAACAAAGTCACAGTAGAGAACTGTAAAAGAAGTCTGAGGGACTCATGATTTAAAAAGCCTTTAATATCTCACGCCTATTTAATCAAAGTTGTGGTGGGAAAATGCATTCAGGGATAAGGTTCTGTGAACATGAAGCAAACATTATCATATTGTGTTATTTCACGTACCTTTCTATATGGAAACAGTATAGTTACACAGCTAATTACATTCCATAGATGAAGGCTGTCTGTGGGTGATGGACTGATGGTAAATAAGTTCAGAGAGGTTAGGACTCGAGATGGGAACCAGGCCCAGGAAGTGATCTGTGCAATAAGCAGAGGAGGTAGGAGATGAGAAGGGAGTGTGGGTGGTAAAAGTTGGGACGAGGTGACCTCGAAGTTGAATCAGGATGAAAAAGGAAAACTGCACATCAAACTGTGGGAGAGAAATTAGGTACCAGACATCAGCGGCCACCAAGAGACATTCTTGGGGACAAAAGGAATATAAGTGCAGTTAAAAGCTTGTATTTTCCTATCCACAATAACTCTTAGATGACTCACTACTACTGTAATTGGATTACTTTTCTCAGTGAAAAGGCAATGTAATTTAAATCTCTCTGGCTCACAAATAATAATCTCCGGATAGAAGAATGACAGAATATGTGTTGGTACTGACACATCAGCATCCTTTTTTAAAGGAAATTAAAAAGTATTCACTCTACGATTCTGTGTTATTTTTTTTACCACATTGTTCAGCCCTACACATGAAGTCTTCTCTCATTTTTTTTTTAAAGTGCATTAAAATATCTTTAACTAAATGGTAATAAATAAATCAATACATGGATTAACTTTAGTTTGACTGGATATAACACATATTGTTTGTATTCCAGTAACAGCAATTAAAAGGAAATACTAATGTAACTTTTGTTTCCCTCTTTGCAGAGACCCAAGAAGAACAAATACTGCAGAGCTCAGGAGGAAATGCCAGTGCTGCAGTAGGAAATGCCAGTGCTTTAGAAGTAGGAAATGTCAGTGCTGTAGTAGGAAATGTCAGTGCTGTAGTAGGAAATGCTACTCCTGCAGTAGGAAATGTCAGTGCTGTAAGTAGGAAATGGCAGTGCTGCAGAAGTAGGAAATGCCAGTGCTTTAAAAGTAGGAAATGTCAGTGCTGTAGAAGTAGGAAATGGCAGTGCAGAAGTAGGGAATGTCAGTGCTGCAGAAGTAGGAAATGTCAGTGCTGCTAGAAGTAGGAAATGTCAGTGCTGCAGGAGGAAATGTCAGTGCTGTAGAAGTAGGAAATGTCAGTGCTGTAGTAGGAAATGTCAGTGCTGTAGAAGTAGGAAATGTCAGTGTTGTAGAAGTAGGAAATGCCAGTGCTGCAGAAGTAGGAAATACTAGTCTTGCAGTAGGAAATGTCAGTGCTGTAGTAGGAAATGCCAGTGCTGCAGAAGTAGGAAATGTCAGTGCTAAAGAAGTAGGAAATGCCAGTGCTTTAAAAGTAGGAAATGTCAGTGCTGTAGAAGTAGGAAATGTCAGTGCTGCAGAAGTAGGAAATGGCAGTGTTGTAGAAGTAGGAAATGTCAGTGTTGTAGAAGTAGGAAATGGCAGTGCTGTAGAAGTAGGAAATGTCAGTGTTGTAGAAGTAGGAAATGTCAGTGCTGCAGAAGTAGGAAATACTAGTTCTTGCAGTAGGAAATGTCAGTGCTGTAGTGGAAATATCAGTAGGAAATGTCAGTGCTGCAGTAGGAAATGTCAGTGCTGTAGAAGTAGGACTGTCTTGAAGAAATGTCAGGTTGTTGTAGTAGGAAATGTCAGTATTGTTGAAGTAGGAAATGTCAGTGCTGCAGAAGTAGAAATAAGTTTGAGTAGGAAATGGCAGTGTTGTAGAAGTAGGAAATGTCAGTGCTGTAGAAGTAGGAAATGTCAGTGTTGTAGAAGTAGGAAATGTCAGTGTTGTAGAAGTAGGAAATGGCAGTGCTGTAGAAGTAGGAAATGGCAGTGTTGTAGAAGTAGGAAATGGCAGTGCTGTAGAAGTAGGAAATGTCAGTGCTGTAGAAGTAGGAAATGCCAGTGCTGCAGAAGTAGGAAATACTAGTCTTGCAGTAGGAAATGTCAGTGTTGTAGAAGTAGGAAATGTCAAATGGCAGTGTTGTAGAAGTAGGAAATGGCAGTGTTGTAGAAGTAGGAAATGTCAGTGTTGTAGAAGGAGGAAATGTCAGTGTTGTTGAAGTAGGAAATGTCAGTGCTGTAGAAGTAGGAAATGTCAGTGTTGTAGAAGTAGGAAATGTCAGTGCTGTAGTAGGAAATGTCAGTGCTGTAGTAGGAAATGCCAGTGCTGCAGAAGTAGGAAATGTCAGTGCTGAAGAAGTAGGAAATGCCAGTGCTTTAAAAGTAGGAAATGTCAGTGCTGTAGAAGTAGGAAATGTCAGTGCTGTAGAAGTAGGAAATGTCAGTGCTGTAGGAGGAAATGCCAGTGCTGCAGAAGTAGGAAATACTAGTCTTGCAGTAGGAAATGTCAGTGTTGTAGAAGGAGGAAATGTCAGTGTTGTTGAAGTAGGAAATGCAGTGCTGTAGTAGGAAATGTCAGTGCTGCAGGAGGAAATGCCAGTGCTGCAGAAGTAGGAAATACTAGTCTTGCAGTAGGAAATGTCAGTGTTGTAGAAGTAGGAAATGGCAGTGTTGTTGAAGTAGGAAATGCCAGTGCTGCAGAAGTAGGAAATGCCAGTGCTGCAGAAGTAGGAAATGTCAGTGCTGCAGAAGTAGGAAATGCCAGTGCTGTAGAAGTAGGAAATGTCAGTGCTGCAGAAGTAGGAAATGTCAGTGCTGTAGTAGGAAATGATTTCACCTGAAGGTGGTGCTGTTTCACAAACTGTTGTGTTTCACTATTATAACTCGATTTGGTTTTAAATCCCAACACCTTTTAAATAAATAAATTGATATTCTAAATGATATTTTTAGCTGGTTATCAACTCATGTCTTGGATTAACATGCTTTGTGTACACTATCTTATTCTTTTAATCTGATCTTTTAGCAGCAAGAAACATTTCCAGGATCGGGCGTATTCGTGACCAGTGATGTGTGGGATAAAGCCAACATGGTTGACACCGCGTCAGATATGACCAGGATTCTGTTGATGGGTGTGTTCGACAGAGAAACACTGATGCAAAGCAACTTGAGGGGTCAGTATTGTGAGTAGCACCTGACCAGTCAATTACTTTACACGCAAATCTAATAAAATCCCACTCTCTCAGGAGGGAAATGTAAAATTGCACGAGACATGCTGCAGAAGAAAGCCCTTGATCAGAGAAAAGTGAATGCTATTATCGGTGAGTTGATTTTATTTTGTTTAATTGTATCTGTCTGTCTGTCTATCTAGTAAAGTCTTGTAAGAGAACCCAATCTACTGCATGTTTCAGTTGCTTTGGTACATTTCTTGTTTAACGTTTGTGGAACATATCGATCATATATCGATCATCTACCATATATCGATCATATATATTGGTCATATATCGGTCATATATCGATCATATATCTATTATATATCTATCCTATATCGATTATATATCGATCATATGTCGATCATATATTGATCATATATTGATCATATATCTATCAGCACTTCTTGAAGCAGTTTGTACAAGCAGCACCACACCATGGATTATCTGCAGAAGTCTGTATCTTGTGCAAAAGTTTATCCCTCAGAAGTACGGTAATGGCTGTTCTCCACCATTATCGTCAACCTGAGAGCAATTCATCAATTCAAGACACATTCACCAAAAAGGTCTGAAAGAAATGTAGAGAAAATATACTTACAATCCCCAGATGTTTGGGGGTTAAGACTCTTCAACAGACAGATCATTTCAATTCTGATTTGAGAAATGTACCAAAGTGGCTGAGAGAAACTGTAATCTACACCAGCATGAAGACTCATTACTTTGCTCTGCACGTTTCTAGATGCTGTTCACGAGAAGTTCCCGGGGAAGACCAGGAATGAAATTGGAAACGCCATAATTGATCAAATACAGAGCCTCAAGACTCCATAAAAAAAATTAAATAGAGTCCAAGCAGATTGTGAGTTTCTTAGTGAACTCTTCATCATCACTATATCCTGATGCTCTGCTGACAAATACAAATCTACAATAAAACGTGTTTTACATGACCTCTGTGCTCCATTGTTATATCTTTCGTAATCTGGAATGTAATTTATGTCCCTGACTAGAAAACGTCACACATTTAAAACATTAATGTAAAGATTTAAACCTCTATATATTAACAGCAGCCTGTTAAACACCCACCGGCTCCTGCTTCTGCCCTGAACTCTTTTGGTTCAAACCAACCTGATAAGCAACAACAACAAAAAAATTACATACATTTTTTATTATTAAAATACAGTTTTTAGCTTTAATTTGACATAAAATCTTATTTTTTTGTCTTTTTAATGTTTAAAGATATTTACACTGTAAAACAATGATCTATAAATGCTTTTGGACAGTTTACATGTGCTTATACACTGATAAGCAACATTTATTCAACTTCCATCATTATACAACATATCTGTCAGTTAACTAACACATTAAAAATGATTAAATAAATAATTAAAAGAACTAATACTTTTTTACTGTTAATGTCACTAATTTGACATAATTTTAGAAATGTATTGACAGTATTAAACTTGAATTTAATAGTTTAATATATGAAATGAACAATAAATATAGATTAATCTTTTTTATGTTCATTTTCTTGAATTAAGCAGTAATTTTATGACAGTTACAGATTTTTCATGTTATTTTCAATTAGACATGTAAATTCACAGGATACTTTTTAAACTGTATTAATATTTCCATGTATTTAAAATAAATATAAAAACCTGTAAACCTGCAGATTATTTTACAGTTTAGACTTTCAAACAATTTATTACAACTTGAGGTACAAACTGGGTGATTTAATGTTTCAGTCAAACTAATCATCAATGAGCTGGATGAGCTACAGAATATCTGCTCATATATCACATCATCAATACAGTCTTCCATCAATATGAAATCATCCAGCTTTTAATGCATTTGGACATGAACCCGTTATTAAATCATCACCACAGTTGATTCAATCACTTCCCAGCTCGCGCTTACGCTGACATTTTATTACAAAGACGTGTGACTGATGAATCTGTACATTTTACGTGTTGTTGAATCGAGATTTAGAAAGTAAAAGAACCAATAAAAGGAAATCAAAGACAGCCTGTGTGTATAAAACTGCTCATATGTCAGATAAACCTGCAGAAATCAAGTCATTAGCATAGCATGAGGTAACATCAGCTAGCTCTCAATAGCTTCTTTACATGCTTTGTGGCTTTACGTTCAAAATACAAATAAGTAATCAATCAATAAATATCCAGTGTTATGCTAGCTGTCTGTAGCAAGCCAAGCTAATGTATGCAAGCTATGTTCAATATCTGAAGTTAAGGAATAGTTGAACAATTTCAAAAATATTAAATACTAGTTCATTTAAGAACACACTCCTGATGAGGTTAGCTTAGCTTGATGTGGGCTTCATTGATAACTGGAAGCCCTTTTGGGGAAAACCTGGTCTGATTAGGAGAGACGGCATCCATCCCACTTTGGATGGAGCGGCTCTCTTATCTAGAAATATGGCGAAGTTTATTTCTAAAACCTGACAGTCCAGAGTTGGGACCAGGAAGCAGAGCTGCTGTCTTACACACTTCTCTGCTCTTCCACTAGTACAGTCACCCACCCAAAACCCCATAGAGACTGTGTCTGTCCCCCGACCACCTAAATTATTTAAAGAAATAAAAACAAGAGGAGTTCAACATTAAAATCTAATAAAAATTAAAACCAACTCCTCAGTAGCACAAAATAAGAGAATGAAATGTGGACTGTTAAATATCAGGTCTCTGTCCTCTAAAGCTGTTTTAGTGAATGAATTAATATCAGATTATGATATTGATTTACTTTGTCTTACTGAGACCTGGTTGTCCCACGAGGAGTATGTTAGCCTAAATGAATCCACCCCCCCAGTCATATTAATACTCACATTCCTCGAGGCACTGGCCGAGGAGGTGGAGTAGCAGCCATATATGACTCGAGCGTTTTAATGGACCCTAAACCTAAACTAAATTATAATTCATTTGAAAGCCTTGTTCTTAGTCTTTCTCACCCAAACTGGAAAACACTGCAGCCAGTTCTATTTGTTATAGTGTACCGCGCTCCTGGACCGTACTCTGATTTTATATCTGAATTCTCAGAGTTTTTATCAAGTTTAGTCCTTAAATCAGATAAAGTAATTATTGTAGGTGATTTTAATATTCATGTGGATGTTGACAATGACAGCCTTAGTAACGCATTTATATCATTAATAGACTCAATTGGCTTCTGTCAGAGTGTAAATAAACCAACTCATTGTTTTAATCACACTCTTGACCTTGTTCTATCATATGGCATTGATATTGAACATTTAATAGTCTTCCCACATACTCCTTTCCTATCTGACCATTATTTAATAACTTTTGAATTCATACTATTAGATTATAAGCCATTAGGCAAAACTTCCTACAGCAGATGTCTATCTGACAGTGCTGTAGCTAAATTTAAGGAGGAGATTCCTTCAGTGTTTAATTCAATGCCATGTCTGAATTTAACAGAGTCCTATAACGACTTTAGTCCCTCTGAAATTGATAATCTTGTCGATAGTGCTACAGGCTCACTACGATCAACATTAGACTCTATCGCTCCTATAAAAGGAAATTATTAAAACATAGGAGACTAGCACCTTGGTACAACCACCAAACCCACCAGTTAAAACAAATAGCTAGGAAATCTGAAAGGAAATGGCGCTCTTCCAAATGATCAGAATATCCCTCAATTTGACATGATAATCTTAAAACTTATAGAAAGGCCCTCCGTAATGCCAGAGGAGCCTATTACTCAGCACTAATAGAAGAAAATAAGAATAACCCTAGGTTCCTCTTCAGCACTGTAGCCAGGCTGACAGAGAGTCACAGCTCTATTGAACCACATATCCCCATAAACTTAAGTAGAAATGACTTCATGAGCTTCTTCTATAATAAAATTATTACTATTAGAGAGAAAATTAATCACCAACTGCCATCAACAGTTATCAGTGTCTCTCCAAGTTCAGGGACTTTTGCTAATGTAAACTTAGATATATATTTAGACTGTTTTTCTGCTATCGATCTTCATCAGTTAACTTCAATCATTTCTTCATCGAAGCCATCAACCTGTCTATTAGACCCGATCCCAACTAGGCTGCTTAAAGAAGTTGTTCCCTTAATTGGCACTTCTTTACTGGATATGATTAATCTTTCTTTATTATCAGGATATGTACCACAGTCCTTTAAAGTAGCTGTAATTAAACCCCTTCTTAAAAGTCCACTCTTGATCCAGGGGTTTTAGCCAACTATAGACCGATTTCTAACCTCCCCTTCCTCTCTAAGATTCTGGAGGAAGTAGTCGCCAAAGAGTTGTGTGACTTTCTACATAACAATAGTTTATTTGAGGATTTTCAGTCAGGATTTAGAGTTCATCACAGCACAGAGACAGCTCTGGTTAAAGTTAATAATGACCTTCTGACTGCTTCTGACAATGGACTTGTCTTTGTACTTGTATTATTAGATCTTAGTGCTGCATTTGACACCATTGACCATGATATTCTTTTACAGAGACTTGAGCATCAAATTGGCATTAAAGGAACCGCACTAAGCTGGTTTAAGTCATATTTATCAGATCGTTTGCAGTTTGTACATGTTAACGATGAATCTTCAATAAATACTACAGTTAGTCATGGAGTTCCACAAGGTTCTGTACTTGGACCAATACTATTTACTTTATATATGCTCCCTTTAGGCAACATTATTAGGAATCACTCCATTAACTTTCACTGTTATGCAGATGATACGCAGTTATATCTATCAATCAAGCCCGATGAAATGAATCAATTATCTAAATTACAAACATGTCTTAAGGACATAAAATCTTGGATGAGCTGCAATTTTCTGATGTTAAACTCAGAAAAAAACGAAATTCTTGTTCATGGCCCCAAAAACCTTAGAGACTCACTGTCTAAAGATATAGTTACTCTAGATGGCATTACCTTGGCCTCTAGCACCACTGTCAGGAATCTTGGAGTTATCTTTGATCAGGATTTGTCTTTTAACTCCCACATGAAGCAGACCTCTAGGACTGCCTTCTTTCATTTACGTAATATTACAAAAATTAGACACATCCTATCACAGACAGATGCAGAAAAACTAATCCATGCATTTGTTACTTCAAGGCTGGATTACTGCAACTCTTTATTATCAGGTTGCCCCAATAAGTCCATTAAAACGCTCCAATTAATTCAGAACGCTGCAGCACGAGTACTGACAGGAACTAGAAAAAGAGATCACATCTCTCCTGTACTAGCTTCTCTGCATTGGCTCCCTGTAAAATGTAGAATAGAATTTAAAATCCTCCTCCTCACCTATAAAGCTCTTCATGGTCAGGCCCCTTCATATCTTAAAGAGCTCATAGTACCCTATTACCCCACTAGAACACTACGTTCTCTGAATGCTGGGCTACTTGTGGTTCCTATAGTCTCTAAAAGTAGAACAGGAGCCAGAGCCTTCAGTTACCAAGCTCCTCTCCTGTGGAACCAGCTTCCAGTTGTGGTTCTGGAGGCAGACACCCTCTCCACATTCAAGAGTAGGCTTAAGACATTCCTCTTTGATAAAGCTTATAGTTAGGACTGGATAAGGTGAGTCCTGAACCATCCCTTAGTTATGCTGTTATAGGCCTAGACTGTCGGGGGATTTCCCATGGTGCACTGAGCTCCTCTCTTCCTCTCTCTTTCTGCACTCATTCATGTCTCATTAATGCATGTAACTAACTTCACTTCTTCCCCGGAGTTCTTGTGCTTTCTCATCTCGCAGGTTCTTGTCGATCCTGGTGGAGCCTCCTGCCATGGTCCTGCTAGATTGCCATTGCCAATACTGTTGTTGCTGTGCACCTGTCTGTCTGTCTGTCTGTCTCTCTCTCTCTCTCTGTCTCTCTCTCTCTCTCTCTCTCTCTCTCTCTCACCCCAACTGGTCGAGACAGACGACCACCCACCTAGAGCCGAAGGATCTGTCCCTAGGTTTCTGCCTTTTAACAGGCAGTTTTTCCCTTGCCCTTGTCGCCAAGGTCTTGCTCATGGTGGTACTGTTGGGTCTCTGTAATTAATGTTTTAAAGAGTTCGGTCTAGACCTGCTCTATTTGAAAAGTGTCCTGAGATAACTTCTGTTATGAATTGGCGCTATACAAATAAAATTGAATTGAAAAATTGAATTGAATTGAACAAATAGCTCATAATGCTTCTGTTTGTGTACTTGAAGCCTAAAAATGTCACAGTTAAGTTGTTTTGTGTGTTTGTCTGTGAAAAAGGTTAAAGATCAATGTATGTATATTGTTACGAAGGATTTGACTCGTATTTTAAAGCTATAAGGACTTTTAAAGCTTTCAACATGTTCCGACGTGTAAAACAGTTTATTATTATTATTATTATTATTATTTGTTTTTCTCTTAAGTTTTGTGAAGGTTATTTAAAGTTTTCTAGTTTTTCATTTGGGTCATGTCACCAGGATAGTACTGAATATAGATCTTATAATATTACGTTAAGGTTAAAAAAGTATTTATAATATAGGCCTGTAAAAGAAGTAATTCCAGCGGGTTAATATATGAGCCTTCATGCTTTAATGTCATATAAACTGTGAAATTTGTTAATAAGTTAGTTTAAATGAAGAAATAAACAGAGAAATATCTGCTTACAGCTCACACAGGCAGGCTGCTGTTTCCCCTTGCTTCCAGTGTTTATGCTAAGCTAAGCTAACCACCCATCCTGAAACCTCTCTTAGAAATATTTCCCTAAATGTTGAACTATTCCTTTAAACATATTTCCACAGATTGAGCAGTAAGTTTACAGACAGATGCTATCAACCTTATATCTCTCACTGAGTAAACCGACTGTATTGAACACAGATCAGCTGATAACTGATCAATGAACCCAAACAGTGAACTCAATAACTGCAGGAAGCTTGTGTATATTTGGATGAACTCAGATTAGATGAATTTTATACAATTCTCCATCTGTGTTATTTTTATTTTTATTTTTATTTTAAACAATCGTTCAGACTTTAAACGTTTCTGACCTGATGCCGTTGTTCTAATACAGTTTGTGTTCAGTTCTTCAGAGTTTAGATATTTAACAATACACTGTAATGCGTTATTTTTACTCAGAAACATTTTAATTAAAACTCTGTAAACCTGTTGTGAGGACATCAAAACAGTGGACCAGTGAAGCTGCAGAGGACCTTCAGGCATGTTTGGACTCTACTGACTGGGATGTGTTCAGGACTGCTACCAACAGGATGGAGGCTGTGACATCATATATCAGCTTCTGTGAGGACTGCTGTGTACCATCACGCACCAGGGTGAGTTATAACAATGACAAACCCTGGTTCACAGCCAAACTCAGACAGTTACAGTTGCAGAAGGAGCAGGCTTTCAGGAGTTGGGACAGAGACAGGTTTAAGGAGTCAAAGTACAAGTTTATCAAGGCGGTGAGAAAAGCTAAATGACAGTACTCTGAGAAACTTCAACACCAGTTCTCAGCCAACGACTCTGGTTCTGTCTGGAAGGGGCTCAGACTGATAACCAACTACAAACCTAAAACCCCTCACTCCATCAACGACTTGCGCCCAGCAAACGATCTGAATGAATTCTACTGTCGCTTCGACAGACAAAGGAGCAGTCCTGACACCATCCCCCGTAACACCCCTCACCAGCCCCACCTCACCAGTTTGGTGGGTGGGACTGGTGAGGAGAAAGCAGGGCTCCAGACTAACTTTTTGCATTGGTTGCACTGGTGCGCCTAACTTTTTTTTTTTAAGGTGCACCAGCACAAAATGTAGGTGCACCCAAATTTTTCATTGCGTTGCCTTTAACGCCATAAGGTCACCTTTTTATCACTCTCCATAACTTTCATATAATGTGAATGATTTTTAAACAATAATAAGGTGTAGAGAAATGCTTGTCTTTATTTGAAGCACAATTATATATAAAAAGAAAAATAAAGTGTTTAAAGTGTTTCACTGAGCTGAAGTTGAAACTAAATTTCAAACTAAAACACTAAGCAAAATAAAACATTTACAAATAAAAGTGCTTGTGCTTAAATTGCTTCACTGAACTGAAATTGAACATTTCAAACTCAAACATTTCATAATTATATTTATTATATTTAATAATTATTAATGAAAATAATAATGATTACTACTACCTGCCGCTGAAATGCAGCTGAGAGAGGGGCCACTTTCTCTACACACTTGTCACGGCATATCGTGTGTTTTTTAGACATGTTATGTTTTTTTAAAGTTCGATACGAAACGACCCGCTCACGAATGCACTATTTCCGGCCATATTCTGACTGCACTCCTGACAGTACACGCAGTGCATTGCGTTACGTCCTTTGTTGAACCTCAGCCAGGGAACTTGTTTCAGCCAGTCCTGTCTGAAGGAATATATTTTGGCCTTTTTAATTTGGGTCTCGGAGCCGGGCTCTATCCCAGACTCTGTTGTCTCCTCCTCTGGTTCCGAGTTTGATGCTGTCTCCGAAGGACCGGGGCTCGGCAATTTTTAAACACACGCAACTTAGCGCAGTGAACAGGACCACAGCCAATCAGAGGCGAAGACCTGCCCGAGCTCTGTCTCTTATTGGTTTAGAACACGATATGATCCTACCATGAGTGTGTGAGTTCGGTCACAGGAGAACACAGAGAGATGATGCGCTTGCGAAATAAATGTATGTTTTCACCCGGGCAGCATCAGGTGCACTGGTGCGACCTAGAAAAATGATTAGTCGCACTCTTAAAAATTTTGGTCACATGTGCGACCAAATTGGTCGCACTCTGGAGCCCTGGAAAGGCTGCGTTCTTTCTCCTCTGCTCTTCTCTCTCTACACAGACAGCTGCCCTTCCAGTCACCAGTCCGTCAGGCTCCTGAAGTTTGCGGATGACACCTCCCTCATCGGGCTCATCTCTGGTGGAGATGAGTCTGCCTACAGATGGGAGATTTACAATCTGGTGACCTGGTGCAGCTAGAACAACCTGGAGCTAAACGCTCTGAAAACAGTGGAGATTGCATTACCCAGGACCTCAAGTGGGAGCTGAACATCAGCTGACAAGAAAGCCCAGCAGAGGATGTACTTCCTGCGGCAGCTGGTAAAGTTCAACCTGCCAAAGACGATGATGGTGCACTTCTACACCGCCATCATCGAGTCCATCCACACCTCTTCCATCACCATCTGGTACGCTGCTGACACTGCCAAGGACAAGGACAGATGGCAGCGTATCATTCGATCTGCTGAGAAGGTGATTGGCTTCAATCTACCATCCCTCCAGAACCTGAATGCCTCTAGGACCCTGAGGCATGCAGGCAAGATTGTGGCTGACCCCTCCCACACCGGACTCAAACTCTTTGAAATACTTCCCTCTGGCAGGAGGCTATGGTCCATCAGGACCAAAACCTCACAAAAAAACTTGTTTCTTTCAGTCTGCAGCTGGTCTCATTAACAAGGCCCTTCCCTTTGACACTTAAACTGTATATACAGTATGCATTACATTAATGTTCTCCCGTCTTCTGCACAGTTTTCTTTCTTTCTTACCTTATTTATTAATATTTTGAAAGTACTTTATTTTTCTGTTTGATTTTTTGTGTGATTTGTATATTTGTATATTTTATGCTCCAATGCACCAAGACACATTGTAAAAACCTTTTTGGCAATAAACAATTCTGATTCTGATTCTGATTCTCTGTGGATGGGGTGGATATAGTGCTTGAAAATGACTTGGCGGGAAATAGAGTTTGGGCTGACACCCCAGTAGATAATGTGTTCACCAAAGGTTCCTCAACCTAGTGCGGTCAACCAGGTGACAGAGTGGCAGAGGGTGTGGCACTACACCTGGTTTATCCTGATTGCTGGGTTTTATAAGAGGTTGATCAGCGTGTGCTGCTCTCTCCTTCCAGCCAGCAGTTTCCTTGGTTTGATGATGTCTTTGGTCTTTGATAGAGTCTTTGGTTTTTGATACATGCATTACCTTTTTCACACACACTTCACCCATGTCCACACACACAGTCACTACACTACTGATCTCACTGAAGTACATATACATATTATAATTATATTTATCGTGAATATTGTTTAATTAAATGTATTTTTGCTTAAAACCTTCAAATTGTCTGTGTGGTCTCCCTCCTTTGTCATGAGCTTAGAGCGGGTTCATGACAACTGTGGCTTGATCCTCCACTCTGGTGCTTTAAAATGCCCCTACCTGCGTCATCTGAGGGCAAGAAACGCCCTGTAAAACCTGATGAGTGACTTCATTAACTCAAACATTTCAAACATGAAAGCTATTTGATCTAAGCAGAGGTAACACTTTATATTAAGGTACACATATTAACTATTGACTGGTTGTTTATTAGCATGCATTTAGGTAGCATATTGACTCTTATTAGTCATTACGAAGCACTTATTAATGCCTCATTGTGCATGACTATATTCTACAACTACTAGGCCTTTAACCGAGAGTTTTCCATCAACAACCTCCTAATTATTGCTTATTGATGGTTGCTGTACATGAATTATGATCTTAATATGCTGCGCTCATTAAATGTGGTCTATTCTTATGTAGGCTAACTTATGTAACTTATGTAACAGAGTAAAAAAACATGAGTGTTAATTAAGAATGTGTATATTGTTTTTACTCCCTACCTCAGAAATAAAGATGGATTCTATGATTTGATTAAGAGAATATGAGAGGAAATATATTTTGTAAATGTTTCACTTTTTCAGTGATAATTTGTCTCATTTGATTAAAGAATCCTGAGAAGGCACTGTTCCTCCAGAGAGAGCTGAGCCCAACTTTCTTCATTCCTAGCATGGTTGGTACAGCCTCTGAGACACAGACCTCCCTCTGGACACACCCCTGGATCAACGGACGGCTACAGAGATACAGAAAAGTTACTCAACACTCAGGCAGCCATCGCAGACTTAATCAAGTCTTGGATTGCAGGCACTGACGGGAAGAAGCGAGTGAGTATGAAAATATATCCTGGATTAGATCTTAGATATAAGTTTTAATGGGGACATATTTTGCAAAACCAACTTTTTAATCGTTTGATTATATACATTTGGGAATCTGGAGTGCTTATCAGCAGGTAAAGTGTGAAAAAAGATGACTCATGTTTTTGTGAGCTGCCTCGGTCAAAATACAGGAGATAAAACACTCAATTCAGATTTCTTTTGCCCATTTCTGACGTCAAACTTGCAACCCACCGCAGTTTACTTCTTTGTTATCTAGCTGAGCCACGTCACTGTCCCTATGAGTGAGCGAGCGAGCAAGCGAACGAGAAAGCGCCAACGGCATCATCCACGTCATAATGATGACCATTCAGAGCAGGCTGGGCTTTTCGTAAGGGGGGCCTTAAAGAGACAGAGGCTGAAAAGTGCACCTGAAGAGGTGCTTAGCTATAGGCAGTATGAGAAAAATATTGTGTTTTTTGAACATTAAAACATCTAAACCTATTGTAGGAGAGCCACAAAATACAATTATGAACCTGAAAAGGGGCATAATATGACTCCTTTAAAGACATTGCCTCCTCTCTCTCTCTCTCTCTCTCTCTCTCTCTCTCTCTCTCTCTCTCTGTCTTTGTCTGTCTCTGTCCCTGTCTCTCAGAGGAGGACACAAAAGATGGCACATAGTGAATTTATTATATAAACTTAAACAACTTAGGTTATAAATACAAATGAGAAGTGTGTCAGTCAGTAACATCAGTAATGTAAATGTGGATGTGTGAGCAGTATGAAGTGTAAATATTGTCAAGTGAAAACAAAGCAGAAATCAAACTGAATATTTACCTTCTTCTCTCAGTGATCTTTGCTGCCACCTTGTGACCAAACATAGTAACGTTCAACCTCCACTGCACAAAACAAGGTGAGTTTCATGAAGGCAAATAACCACCAATGCAACATTAGGAAATAGTTCTTATGGTCTTTTTTGCTAGCAGCATCTTTTAAAGACATTGTTTCCTCCTATGCTCAGGGGCAAATGGAGACAAAGGACGGAAGAAAGAGGATTCCACCAGAAGAAATTGACGCTTTGGGTCAAGGTCTGCAGAAGCTGAACGTTTCAGGTAAAAATGAAAATACTGCAACAGTTACCACATTAACAAAGGAACCAAGGTGCAAGACAACCAGAAATTAAAGCTGCAAGCAGTCGCTGCTCGGGCTCTAATGACACAATCTAACGTATCAATAATGAGGATTAAACAAAGTCACAGTAGAGAACTGTAAAAGAAGTCTGAGGCACTCGTGATTTAAAAAAAATATCTCACGGCTATTTAATCAAAGTTGTGGTGGGAAAATGCATTCAGGGATAAGGTTCTGTGAACATGAAGCAAACATTATCATATTGTGTTATTTCACGTACCTTTCTATATGGAAACAGTATAGTTACACAGCTAATTACATTCCATAGATGAAGGCTGTCTGTGGGTGATGGACTGATGGTAAATAAGTTCAGAGAGGTGAGGACTCGAGATGGGAACCAGGCCCAGGAAGTGATACGTGCAATAAGCAGAGGAGGTAGGAGATGAGAAGGGAGTGTGGGTGGTAAAAGTTGGGACGAGGTGACCTCGAAGTTGAATCAGGATGAAAAAGGAAAACTGCACATCAAACTGTGGGAGAGAAATTAGGTACCAGACATCAGCAGCCACCAAGAGACATTCTTGGGGACAAAAGGAATATAAGTGCAGTTAAAAGCTTGTATTTTCCTATCCACAATAACTCTTAGATGACTCACTACTACTGTAATTGGATTACTTTTCCCAGTGAAAAGGCAATGTAATTTAAATCTCTCTGGCTCACAAATAATAATCTCCGGATAGAAGAATGACAGAATATGTGTTGGTACCGACACATCAGCATCCTTTTTTTAAGGAAATTAAGAAGTATTCACTCTACGATTCTGTGTTATTTTTTTTACCACATTGTTCAGCCCTACACATGAAGTCTTCTCTCATTTTTTTTTAAAGTGCATTAAAATATATTTAACTAAATGGTAATAAATACATCAATACATGGATTTACTTTAGTTTGACTGGATATAACACATATTGTTTGTATTCCAGTAACAGCAATTAAAAGGAAATACTAATGTAACTTTTGTTTCCCTCTTTGCAGAGACCCAAGAAGAACAAATACTGCAGAGCTCAGGAGGAAATGCCAGTGCTGCAGTAGGAAATGCCAGTGCTGTAGTAGTAGGAAATGCTAGTCCTGCAGTAGGAAATGATTTTACCTGAAGGTCATGCTGTTTCACAAACTATAGTGCTTTACTATTATAACTTGTAAGGATTTGGTTTTAAATCCCAAAACTTTTCAGCAACAGAAAACATTCATTGTCATCACAGTTGACATAAATTGATATACAAAATGATATTTTTAGCTGGTTATCATCTCATGTCTTGGATTAACATGCTTTGTGTACACTGTCTTATTCTTTTAACATGATCTTTTAGCAGAAAGAAATACATTCAGGATCGGGTGTATTCGTGACCAGTGATGTGTGGGATGAAGCCAACAATGCTAAAACTGCATCATCTATGACCAAGAAGCTGGTGATGGGTGTGTTCGACAAAGAAACACTGATGCAAAGCAACTTGAGGGGTCAGTATTGTGAGTACCACCTGACCAGTCAATTACTTTATAAGGAAATCTAATAAAATCCCACTCTCTCAGGAGGGAAATCTAAAATTGCACCAGACATGCCGCAGAAGAAAGCCCTTGATCAGAGAAAAGCGAATGCTATTATCGGTGAGTTAATTTTATTTTGTTTAATTGTGTCTGTCTGTCTGTCTGTCTAGTAAACTCTTGTAAGAGAACCCACTACTGCATGTTTCAGTTGCTTTGGTACATTTCTCAAATCATATATCATATATCTGTTATATATCAATCATATGTCGATCATATATTGATCATATATTGATCATATATCTATCAGCATTTCTTGAAGCAGTTTGTACAAGCAGGACCACACCATGGATTATCTGCAGAAGTCTGTATCTTGTGCACAAGTTTATCTCTCAGAAGTACGGACATGGCTGTTCTCCACCATTATTGACAACCTGAAAGCAATTAATTGTCGGGCTTCACGTCATAGGGTGTTACAGTGGTCTAATGCTGCTTTCCATTTGTCTCGTGAACTCGGAACCAGAGTTGTTGTGCCGCGAGAACGTGACGTCATTGCCTGGCTTGTACCACTTATAGCGTTCCAGTTTGTCTTTGGGCATTACGAGTCGGAAAGAAGTGCAGCAGCTGTGTTGTTATTGATTGTGGATCATCTAAACAAGCTCAATGTGAAATAATGTTTTTCTACAGAAACACTAACATTTCAAGTAATTCCGTTATTGCAGGTCTTACATTTCCATAATATTTTGCCATTTTCGCCTATTTCAATTTCAACAAGTGCTGTGGTGTTTCTCTCGAGCCACCAGGGGCCACCAGGAGCCTCCAGGGGCCACCAGGGGCCACCAGGAGCCTCCAGGGGCAGGCTAGTGTTATTGTTGGCTACATTAGCCTATTTAGCAAACCAGCTCGAAAACAAAACTTTACTTGTATTGCACACACAGCAACACCGTGCAATGCATAAACTGGTGACCGGACTAAAGCAGCAATGTAAACAGTGTGTAAGAGCATTTAAAATCGACATTAAAGCGACCAACGTAGTACAAATACAAAGAAAATACGTTTCAATATGGGCACTGCCATCTTTGTTTTGTGGGTCGTACGTGCCCCCCGTCCAGCTCGGGAACCCCGACCTGGACGGCTGAAATTCCGACCAAAAGGGGGTGTGTCTCTGTGAAATCAAGCGAGATAGCTGCGAGATTTACACTTTCCAACTCGGATTCCGAGTTCACGAGACAAATGGAAAGCAGCATAACTGTATTAGTTCAATCAATTAATGGTTATCAAAATGTATAATTAGCAAAAGATAATGGAAAATGACTTTAATTAATATTAAAGATCCGTGCGAAACGATAGCCAATAATTGATAGATCAGTCTCATAAAAATACACTAAACTATTAATTCAGAAGTCAGATTAATAATTAAATGAATAACTACAACCAAAATCATTATTAATAGCTAAAGTGGAAGGCTTTGGAGTTATACAGAGAAGAGGTTGGTACCACTCACTCTTGCACGAAATTAAATAGGCCAGCATAAACACAAGCATTTATTAAAGAGATATAGTAAAAGCAAACAGAGGAAAATACACTATATACAATATAACCTAAAGGAACTAAGTTAGAGGAAAAGGTGTGTGTCTGTGTGTGCGCATTGGGGGTTGTGTGCCAGAAAAGGTGTGTGTCCTTTGTCCTCTGACCAGATGTTTCGCTGTATGAAACATGTATTAGTGAGAGACAAAGAGCATGGAGAATGCGGGAGGGTTTGAATCCCTCTCCTCGTGTGTGTGCTGAGGTTTAGGCCGAATATATGTGTGTGTGATTTTAGATTAACGATGACGTTAAAAGGGAGTTAGTTGCATGCAGCTGCTGTGTGATGTCCGCTGGCGCAGGTAGCAAGAGGAAAGGCGTTTCGCTCGTTACTCTGCAGAGTTAACGACTCTGCGTTAACGTGGCGTTGCTCCGGTAAAGTCAGCTGACAGACTTTCTGTTTAAAGCTGCAGATGTTGACTCCCGTTAGCGGTTCGCTGACAAGGGATCGCAGGAAAAAGCTCTTATACTGGGCTATAAACCTTTGTTGTGCGGCGCCAAGGTCCGAAACTTATCACCCGGTGTGGCCGAGCGAAGAGAGAAGAGAAGAGAGAGAAGAGGAGAGTCTCTCGGGTTTAAATAGCCGGGATGACAGGTCTGGGGTCCGAGGGAATCTGACCAATGAAGGGCTGCTGTTTGGGCGTTTGTTGCTTTCATGCCACACCTTGGCCGCATTCTTGCCCCCCCGCTGAGGGGTCTGTGAACTGGCGGGCCCTTTTTCTTTGTCTTTAGTCACTACGAGCAGGCTTTATTGCTTACATAAGGGCCTCACTGTAGTAATGACCATTTCTTACATGGTCAGGTCCCAACATCCCCCCTTTGGTACAGTTAAGCACTTCAAATGAACAAGTTCATGTTTAAAGGTCTCCTTGGATCCCAACATCATCAATTCAAGACACATTTACCAAAAAGGTCTGAAAGAAATGTAGAGAAAATATACTTACAATCCCCAGATGTTTGGGGGTTAAGACTCTTCAACAGACAGATCATTTCAATTCTGATTGGAGAAATGTACCAAAGTGGCTGAGAGAAACTGTAATCTACACCAGCATGAAGACTCATTACTTTGCTCTGCACGTTTCTAGATTCTGCTCACGAGAAGTTCCCGGGGAAGACCAGGGGTGAAATTGGAAAGGCCATAAATGATAAAATACAGAGCCTCAAGACTCCAATAAAAAAGAAAGTAAATAGAGTCCAAGCAGATTGTGAGTTTCTTAGTGAACTCTTCATCATCACTATATCCTGATGCTCTGCTGACAAATACAAATCTACAATAAAACGTGTTTTACATGACCTCTGTGCTCCATTGTTATATCTTTCGTAATCTGGAATGTAATTTATGTGAATGTTAAAAGTTATAGAAGTGTAATAAAAGTCATTATCTGTGAGATTACAGTAATTATTGCTGTTTACACTGATAACAACTGTATTTTGGACAGTTTACCAATGCTTATACACTGATACACAACATTTATTCTACTTCCATCATTATACAACATATCTGTCAGTTCACTAACTAATCCATTAAAATTACACAACAAATACTTTTTTACTGTTAATGTCACTGATTTTACATAATTTTAGAAATTGATTAACAGTATTAAACTTGAATTTAACAGTTTAATATATGAAATAAACAATACATATACATTAGATCTTTTTTATGTTATTTTTTTTAATTAAGCAGTAATTTTATGACAGTTTTTAAGTCATTATAATTGATGTAAATTCCAGGATCTTTTTAAACTGTATTAATATTTCCATGTATTTAAAATAAATATAAAAAACCTGTAAACCTGCAGATTATTTTACAGTTTAGACTTTCAAACAATTTATTACAACATGAGGTACAAACTGGGTGATTTAATGTTTCAGTTAAACTAATCATCAATGAGCTGGATGAGCTACAGAATATCTGCTCATATATCACATCATCAATACAGTCTTCCATCAATATGAAATCATCCAGCTTTTAATGCATTTGGACATGAACCCGTTATTAAATCATCACCACAGTTGATTCAATCACTTCCCAGCTCGCGCTTACGCTGACATTTTATTACAAAGACGTGTGACTGATGAATCTGTACATTTTACGTGTTGTTGAATCGAGATTTAGAAAGTAAAAGAACCAATAAAGGAAATCAAAGACAGCCTGTGTGTATAAAACTGCTCATATGTCAGATAAACCTGCAGAAATCAAGTCATTAGCATAGCATGAGGTAACATCAGCTAGCTCTCAATAGCTTCTTTACATGCTTTGTGGCTTTTCGCTCAAAATACAAATAAGTAATCAATCAATAAATATCCAGTGTTATGCTAGCTGTCTGTAGCAAGCCAAGCTAATGTATGCAAGCCATGTTCAATATCTGAAGTTAAGGAATAGTTGAACAATTTCAAAAATATTAAATACTAGTTCATTTAAGAACACACTCCTGATGAGGTTAGCTTAGCTTGAACAAATAGCTCATAATGCTTCTGTTTGTGTACTTGAAGCCTAAAAATGTCAATTAAGTTGTTTTATGTGTTTGTCTGTGAAAAGGTTAAAGATCAATGTATGTATATTGTTACGAAGGATTTGACTCGTATTTTAAAGCTATAAGGACTTTTAAAGCCTTCAACATGTTCTGACGTGTAAAACAGTTTATTATTATTATTATTATTATTTGTTTTTCTCTTAAGTTTTGTGAAGGTTATTTAAAGTTTTCTAGTTGTTCATTTGGGTCATGTCACCAGGATAGTACTGAATATAGATCTTGTAATATTACGTTAAGGTTAAAAAAGTATTTATAATATAGGCCTGTAAAAGAAGTAATTCCAGCGGGTTAATATATGAGCCTTCATGCTTTAATGTCATATAAACTGTGAAATTTGTTAATAAGTTGGTTTAAATGAAGAAATAAACAGAGAAATATCTGCTTACAGCTCACACAGGCAGGCTGCTGTTTCCCCTTGCTGCAAACAGTGAACTCAATAACTGCAGGAAGTTTGTGTAGATTTGGATGAACTGAGATTAGATGAGTTTTATACAATTCTCCGTCTGTGTTAGTTTTATTTTTAACAATCATTCAGACTTTAAACTTTTCTGACCTGATGCTGTTGTTCTAATACAGTTTGTGTTGATGGCTAACAATACACTGTAATGCGTTAACAAACATTGTTGTTACACAAACTCAATTTTGCAACTTAAAAAACATTCTTCATTAAGTACTTTTTACACTTCAAATAAAGTCAGCGTCACTTAATATTACTGAAGCTTTTTACTTACAAAATTTACAATGTAAACAATTTTTTGAGTTAAATCTGGTTTTACAGTGTAATCTAAATAGTTTCATTTAGTTTTCTTCACAGAAATGAATAAAATGCAGCGATATAGTCATACTGTGTAGATTTTTTCTAGCACGCCTTAAAATCAACGATCCCCTCTGAAGTTCTGCCGACCCCCATGTTTGGAACCGCTAATTTAATATAACAAGCATTAATAAGAGGAAGAAGTTGATTTTTCAGTCTTTGTAAAAACTCTTGAACATCCAGACAGCGGAGGTCAGTGAGGAAGAAACTTCAGGATGTGTTTTATTTCCCGGCAGACGTTTCGTTAGCAACGTCCATCAGATCGTTGAACAAATCTGAAACACAACAAAAGTCAAAGATTAATCTTTTAAATCCTAAATGTTTCTTGTAGACATAAAGAAATAAGAAAAACACTTAACAAAGGGTTGACAGACGTTACTGAATAAATGATTTTGTACATGAAACAGGTGACTTAAAGGTCAGAGGTCACTTGGAAACAGTGGTTCCAAACTAGAGACTGATTCTCATATCTGATATTCAGCATTTTTATGATTATCTATTGTTCTTTTTTAGTAAAACAAACTAAATTTATATTTACGTTTGTAAAACATAATTGATCAAGTTGCTTCAGTAATTTTAAGTAACACTGACTTTAATTTGACATTTTTTATTTCTTAGTGAAAAAAAAACTTGAAAATTTAGTTTGTGTAACTTTAAATATTAATGACCCAAATCTGACCTACGGCAGAAGTTTTGGGCCAAAACTGAGAATCAATTGTAAATCTAAAATGTATATTTACTTTAATTCATTATTAAACCGTTAAATGAAAGTTTAATAATTTTAATAGATTTCTAAAATTATGTAGAATTAGTGACATTAACAGTAAAAGTATTAGTTGTGTAATTTTAATGTATTAGTTAGTGAACTGACAGATATGTTGTATAATGATGGAAGTTGAATAAATGTTGTTTATCAGTGTATAAGGTAAACTGTCCAAATACAGTTGTTATCAGTGTAAACAGCAATAATTACTGTAATCTCACAGATAATGACTTTTATTACAGTTCTATAACTTTTAACATTCACATTAAAATAATAACAATCCAATAATAACAGCACTCTGCTGGAAATGTAAGTCTGATTATTTATATTACCTGTATTTATAAATCCTTGTTTAAATATATTTAAACATTAAAAGACAAAAAAATTAGATTAGATTTAGATTTTATGTAAAATTAAAGCTAAAAACTATTATAATTAGAGTTATTTTCTGTTATTTATAATATTTTTTTGGTGCCATAATGTTAAAATCTTGATGAACTGAAGCCGTCAGATGAACGTAGTGAAGTAAAGTCTTTCTGCAGAGGTCAGTTGCTCTCCATACGTACCTCCATCATTCACTCCTGTGCTGTTAAATCCTCCACTCTGTCCGTCGCTTCCTCCCTCGATGCCTCCGGCAGCACTCGCTCCTTCCTGCTCATTGAAGAGACCTTTGAATCCAGATTTCTTTTCTTTCCCCTCGTCGTCGTCGTCATCTTTGTGGAAGATCTTTGAGAAGAATCCTCCATGTCCCTCGTCTTTGTCCTTCTCCTCCTCCTTCTTGTCGCCTCCAAACAACGAGAAGATTCCTCCTTTCTTCTCGTCCTTGTCCTCGTCCTTGTCTCCCGCGCCCAGAGCGTTCTTCACTGCGTCCTCCACCATGTCTCCTGCACAACAAACAGCATCACGCCGTCAGCTTTCACATGTTTCAGAGCTGTTTGCTTATTGACGGATTTCCTGCATACGGAGGACGATTTGACGAATAAAGCACTGAGGGTATTTTAATGCCGCTATTGGTTCCCGCCACTAAGGGGCTAAGTCAGCTAACGGTAGCTGCACGAGCTAGCAGTATCTAATATTACTGTTGGCAACAGTTAGCTTCTTTTAGCAACAAGTCCATCAGGAAACTCCATAAATCACCTCGCTACCGCTGTCCTCTGTCTGTCCTCTGTCTGTCCTCAATCTGTCCTCTGTCTGTCCTCTGTCTGTCCTCAATCTGTCCTCTGTCTGTCCTCTGTCTGTCCTCTGTCTGTCCTCTGTCTGTCTCTGAGGTTGTGTTCACTGGGAGGCTGCTGAGCCCCGTTCAGTTGCTAACGCTAACGGCAGCTACATTAGTGTAATCCTACAAAACTAATGATGTGTTAACATGCTATCATACTAAACAACAACAAAGTGAGAGCATTCAAGAACTCAAAACAACAGAGTTTGAGAAATAAAGACGTTGGTTACGCTGCTTTTACCTCCACTCATTTTAAATGGCACTAACTAACCAACTAACTAACTAACTAACTAACTAACTAACCAACCCTTTTTGTAAGTTACAGAAACACGTTTCACTTAAAAATACTAAAGTTAAAGTTAAATGAACTTGAAATGAGCCAAAATTACCTCAACAGCAAATACTTAAGTGAAGATCTTTCCTGCTGAAATTGTGTGTGTGTGTGTGTGTGTGTGTGTGTGTGTGTGTGTGTGTGTGTGTGTCAGCAGAAGGCCAAAGGCCTGCAAACACAGTGAGTCTGTTGTGATGAGTCAGTGAAACTAACATTTAAACATTTAAACCTTCTTCAGTGTCTCCAGAAACTCTCTCAGGCTCATAAAACCTTTTTTTACCCAGATTGTATAATTATTATTATAAAGCGCCTCAGAGAGGAGACACTGACACCAGGAGATGTAAGCAAATCAGCGCCATTAAAAAAACACAAATCAGCTCCTCCCGGACTCCTTCTTCCTCCCCCCTTTTCTCTACTCACCCATTTTCTCTCCGATCATGTGTGCAAATCTATCCATGTCTGTGGCTCTGTCTGTCTGCGGCTCTGTCTGTCTGCGGCTCTGTCTGTGTCAGTGTGTGATGAGAGACTGTTTTCTGGCAGGTGGAGGTGAGACTCTCTGGAGCGGCGCCCCTCCCTCAGGTCTCTCCCCGTTGGCCGTCGAGGAATCAGGTGTGTCTGCAGACCGGACCGACCTGTTCCACCTGCTCGGACGCCCTGCTCTCACCTGAGCAGGACTCACTGCAACTCTGATTTTACACCTTTATAAGCTTTGTTGTGACAGTGAGCAGCTGAAGCCCTGAGTTCTGACTGCAGGTGTTTGCAGGATGCTGCAGGTTGGACACGTTACAGCGAGACAAAGACAACAATGGCCTCTGTGTGTGTGTGTGTGTGTGAGTTTCTTTCCTCCCTTTCTGTAAAATGTGTGACTCACTATGAAACTCGTCAGATTAAAGTTTCCAGAACTGGGCGGCAGCAACTGTGACATAATATATTAATATTATAATTATCTACAGGTGTAGTTCTGCATGATGAATCCACTGCAGGTAGAACAGAAGAGCTCCTCCACCTTAAAACGTGTTTATTGAACTGTGATCAAACTCTTTATATTCACATTAAGCTGAACCTTGTAGCTCAGTTATGTTATCTTCCTTCATTAAAGTCTGTGTGAAGTAAATTCAGTAATTTCTCTCTAAACACATTTAATATGTGTCATATAATAGTTGTTTAACACAAACTCTCAGACCAGATAGTTGCTTCATGTAACTTTTGTTGTTAGTCTCGGTGTTGCCAACATAAACAACACACAATCAGTTCTACTACTCTGCGGCTCTCGCTCTCAGTAGCACCCCCGGGCCGGGGTCCAGCACACTACTGCAACATAAAGGTAGAGTGATTAGGCAACGATTAGCAGCTGAGACAACCAACTCACCTGGTGCTGCTCTCACAAGCCCTCCCCACACCTCTCTCTCTCCTGCAGCTGAGTGCAAACCACACCCACCTCCACACACCTCTTCACATCTCTCGTCTTCATCGTGCACAATTAAATATATTTGTTCAATCAAATGAAACTTTATTTCTGTAAGATGCTAACAGGCAGCAGAGATTAATGATTTGAAACAGGAGACAGAGCCGTGTCTGTTGATCTCATTTAATTAATTAATTAATTAATTAACATCTTGTACTGACTCATGCATATACACTGTAAAAAATAGTCAAAACTTTTAAGTTTTGGAAATGGTTTATTTCACCCTTCTAATGGTAATCTTTATAATGATAATAATAATAAATAATCTTTATTTGAGATCATTTTTTTTCTTTAGAAAAACTTCTTTGAGTTTTACAAACTGTTTTCCTTTAATTGTTTTCAGTGATTCAAGAACTTGATTTTTTATTATTATTTGGGTGGTTGAAAGTCACCTTAATGAGACAATTTCTTTATTATAATATTTTGTTTCTAAGAATGTAAAGTACCATTAATATTATTATCATTATTATTATCATTAATATTTTAAAACCTGCTCAGAAAACTAATATTTTAATATTTAATTGCAGCTATTTAATTTTCAAGCAGCCAAATAATTAAAAAAAATCAAGTTCTTGACTCACTGAGAACAAATATTTCAGTTTCTGAAAGTCACATAAGGTTTTCTACAGAAGAAAAATTAATTACTTCAATAAAACATTATTACATTTTATTTTATTTCTAAACTTAAAAGTTTGACTTTTACTAAAACATTTAATGAAGACAGTTCTTTTTTTACAGTGCACATTTTATCTGAATTGATCAAATCTGAAGAGTACAACAACAAGATGGTGTCAAACTAGTTTTATTACAATCTGCATTCGATTAGCATTTAATACATTTAATTTATGACAATAACTTTAATAATAACCCAGTTTATTAATGTTTAATGAACAGAGGTCATCAGATGAACCCTTCCTTTCCATGGTTCAGTAAAGAAAACATGAACATTGTCAACCAGCCATGAATTCAGTTATTTACATTTAATTAAACAATTAAACACGTTTATATTTATATCATTTTTAAAGACTTTATGTTCAACATTTTCGCTGCAGCTTTTGCAGGTTTGATGGACTGAAGCTGAAAGTCGGGATGAGGTCTGCAGGGTTCCTACTTAAAGAGTCCTCCAACAACGTTCTTCACATCCAGGCCTGAGGAACACAGACAGACGAACATTAGAGACAGACCACGTAGGACACAGCGCACAAATCCTGGTGCCAACTTTTAAACCTCCATTTGATTCAGTGGAAACAACAGTTACTCCTTCACAATGGACCTTCACCTCACGGGGCTCCAGCCAATCAGCAACCACTGTGGCAGCAGTTCCTCTAATGGCCACTAGAGGCTGGCTCCATAAGGCCCCATATTAAACTGTCCAACATGTTTACTGCCTTTTGGTCTTTACAGCTAATTTCCCTGTTCATGACGACTGTACAGGGACTGAATTTAAATGATATTAAGGCTTGAAGTTATGAATAATGAAGGGCGTGGCCTCACTGACAAGATTTATCAATACAGTCTGTAGTGCTAGCCATGTGTTAGCAGAGTTAGCATATCACACAGTCCATCCAGGATTTGGCGACTGTTTTTTGGGATTGTTGCAGCCTACATTGATATTTTTGCACTGAAATAGTGCGAGAAGGGGAAAACTGCTAATATATTTGTGCCTTTGTGATACGACAGAATGGTAAAGGTCAGCAATGGCAAGAGGGCTTGCTGTCGGTCAACGGCGAAGATAAGAAACTCACTAGTTTAACTCAAACTCACTACTTTCATTAACTGTAATGAGACCGGTTACAAACAAAGGGCAGCTGACTCACCTCCTCCTTCTTCTCCCTTACTGCCACCGCCGACCAGTGAGAGGACGTCTCCTGCATCGAATCCTCCCTTGTTGTCGTCTTTTTTACCGCCGACCAGTGAGAGGACGTCTCCTGCATCGAATCCTCCTGACTTCCCCTCCTCCTTGTTCTCTTCACTTTTCCCAAGAACACTCTTCACCGTGTTCTCCACCACTTCGCCTGCAGAGCAAACACATGGTAAGTTCGGCGTCTGGACAAACACGGGACTCGCATCGCTCTCGGCTAGCAGAAGGCAACTGTTAGCTTTGTATCATTTATTGTTTATTGTATTTACTTTACATCCTTTGACCCTCATCCCTACATAGAAACACAGAAATCAGTCCACAGGCAGCAGAGGAACAAAGGACATATGGAACCTTTTAATATTAATATAGTTTATATTTCCAGTTTGACTGTAATAAACGTCCTCTGATCCTCCGCACTGTAATAAGACTCACCCTGCCTGGAGCACTGGGTGGGCGGGGCTACAGAAATATTTTAGACTAATTAAATAAATTGAGGCTCTGCTCACCTGATGTTACCTGACAACCTGCCTGCTCCCCCCCGGGGGTTAAAGCAAACGCTGCAGCAAATAGCCCGATCTCTCTGTGATACTGACATTCTATACTGTTAAATCTTTTCTGTCCGTCGTCTTTAAAGGAGACAAACGTAGAACTCTGAACATTGTCTGTTAATAATTCTATAAATATCTCTAATATTGGTAATAGTGTTAGCTCTCTTTATTTAAGATGTGTGATTCTACGACTGAGAGGAAACGTTCAGAAGACTTTGTTTAAAACCGATCTGATCTCAGAGATATCTTACAAAAGATACTCACCCGCTTTCTTTCCGACAACCTCTGCGATGCCCTGGTTGCCCAGCTGGTTGAGGAAGTTTGCCATGGCTGCCTTTGTGTATCGAATGTGCTCGGGGGCGGAGGAGGTTTGATCTTATAGCGGCAGGTAACTCCTCCCCGGTCTTGCCCTGTTGTGGAATCAGGTGTGTGCTGGTTGCTTGTTCGGTTTCCGCCCTTTAAAAGAATTTAAAAAAGGCACCATGACTCACTGCAGGGCTCATTTTTCTTTAAGTTCACACCAGTGAGACTGTGAGCATCGTTCCTTCAGATGCACACGGCCCAACGGACTGTATGTAATATCTGTCTGTAGGGGAGGATATTCAATTCAATTCAGTTTTATTTGTAAAGCACCAAATCATAACCAACGTTACTTACTGATCTCAGGATGGAGCAACAGTTCCCATCAGATAGTGGTCAGGTTTGAGATTTTCAATAGCTGATATTAACAGAGCAGGTGGTCCGATATATAATGACGATATTCACATTATAGATACATTATAAACATATATTTAACACAGTCAGATACAGTTTTAGATCTGATTTAGTGTTTAAAGCTGAAGGTTTACAGCAGGATGAGACTCATAAAGGGAGCACTAACATCGTTAGCAACAAGCCTGCCTGCAGATAATCAGCCGATCAATAAACCTATAGTGCACACACAACAGTGAATAAAGCAGTTCCACAGAAATGAGATTCCATCTAAAACAGTAGTAATACAAACAGTATGAGCCTATTATTATTATTATTATTATTATTATTATTATTATTATTATTATTATTATTATTATTAATAGTATCAGTTTCATGCTGTCGGGCAGATAAAGGACGTCCTGGAGGGGCTGCGAGCTGAGCTGCTGCTAACGTTAGCTCAGCTTGTTTCATCGATGATTAAAATCCTTCATCTGGTTCAAATCTATGATAATATAAATAATTAATGAGGAAATGTTACAGATTATAGATTGAATCATAAATATAGATCATCAGCAGTATATTGTGACGTTTTACTGACGTCTGTTATGATCTTGTTTACATGTTGCTAACTTTTTGACTTTTTATTATCTCTTTATTGTGTGTTTATCTCTGCAGTCAGACCGGTCGTCCTGCCTACAGTTTTATGTTGTGGCTGTTGATTATGATGATGGTGGTAGGGAAGAGGAGGAGGAGGAGGAGGAGCTGCTCATTGGTTGGTTGTTGAGTACAGGTGTTGCTCCGGGGCAGAGTACTGTGTGTGTGTGTGTGTGTGTGTGTGTGTGTGTGTGCGCCCCACCCAGCAGTAATTGAACACATCTTCGTGCCAACGGGACCTGACCTGACATGGAAAGTTTTGCTTGATGTCCCGAAATGCAAATACCTAAAAAAAAAAAAAAAAGTTAGGGAAGGTCGCCATGGTTACCTCTTCCTCCACCAGAAGTCAGTGCATGCTGGGAGATTTGATGGGTAAACAAAACAACGAGTTACGATAAGATGTTAATCGAAGCAGAGAGTTAGTTGGAGACAACAATGTTATCACCAGCTCCACTCAAGAGCTCTTCTGGAGCTTTTGATCATCGTAAGTCCCGCCCCTTTCTGCTCTGTCCTCCAATAACAGTTGAGCAAGACTCCAGATGAAGGATTTTAGTCATTGGATCTGAAGGAACCTAAATGCCTAAATCATAACTATTGATTATTGATTGATCTACAGTATTTGGGCTCAGTGTGGGAATGTGAAGCTTTGATTGGGCCCAACAAAAATTCAGTGTGAGACCGAACCATGGAAACAGTTTCGGGCTAGAGTCCCTGACAAAATTATAAATTTAATTAGAAGCTAAAGTAAACAATATTGTGCATATAATATATAACAGATTGAGTTATTGATCACAGTCACAGTCAGACAGCATGGAAACACCCACAGAGCTCAACAATGGAGACACAGAGGAACAGGTTCGTTCAGTGTCAGGTTATTATTGTTACGTCAGAAACATCAGGAACACACCAGAAATATCCAACTATTATTATTATTATTATTATTATTTACTATTATTATTATAAATAATATAATCCAGACCAAGATTGTATTCATTTCTTTCTAGTTGTTTCATATTAATTTAAACTTCATGTAGAATTAGAATAAAGAATATCATATATATATATCATATAATCAGGAACAGAGGTTGTATAATATTGTCAGAATATTATGGTTTCTTGTTTCAGTGAGTTTGACCTTTGACATTAAAGGGACAGGGACTGTAATTGTAAACTGAAGCATGTTTATTATATAAAGTCCTTTAATAAGAACAGTTTCCTGCTTCAGGCCTGAAATATATTCATAAATAACTGAGACAACTGTAATGTATAAAAACGGTTTATATTTACTTTATGTTCAGGACTGGGGAGTAATGGATTACATATTACTGAGTAATCAGTTGCTGATTGCTGCTGGTTGTTGGTAGTTGTTGGTAGTTGTTGGTAGTTGTTGCTGGTTGTTGGTAGTTGTTGCTGGTTGTTGGTAGTTGCTGCTGGTTGTTGGTAGTTGTTGCTGGTTGTTGGTAGTTGCTGCTGGTTGTTGGTTGTTGTTGTTGGTTGTTGTTGCTGGTTGTTGGTAGTTGTTGCTGGTTGTTGGTAGTTGCTGCTGGTTGTTGGTTGTTGTTGTTGTTGGTTGTTGGTTGTTGTTGCTGGTTGTTGGTAGTTGTTGCTGGTTGTTGTTGCTGGTTGTTGGTAGTTGCTGCTGGTTGTTGGTTGTTGTTGTGGTTGTTGGTGTTGTTGCTGGTTGCTGCTAGTTGTGGTTGGGTTGTGTGGTTTGGTTGTTGTGTTGCTGCTGGTTGCGTTTGTTGTTGGTGTTGTGTGTTTGTTGTTGGTTGTTGTTGCTGGTTGTTGGTAGTTGTTGCTGGTTGCTGCTAGTTGCTGGTTGGTAGTTGCTGCTGGTTTGGTTGTTGGTAGTTGCTGCTGGTTGTTGATTGTTGGTAGTTGCTGCTGGTTGTTGGTTGTTGGTTGTTGTTGCTGGTTGTTGGTAGTTGCTGCTGGTTGTTGGTTGTTGGTTGTTGTTGCTGGTTGTTGTTGGTAGTTGTTGCTGGTTGCTGCTGGTTGCTGTTGGTAGTTGTTGCTGGTTGCTGCTGGTTGTTGGTTGTTGGTAGTTGCTGCTGGTTGTTGGTTGTTGGTTGTTGTTGCTGGTTGTTGGTAGTTGTTGCTGGTTGCTGTTGGTTGTTGCTAGTTGCTGCTGGTTGTTGCTGGTTGTTGCTGTGTGTTGCTGGGTGTTGCTGGTTGCTTCAGTCTGGGTGTTGCTGGATGCTGCTGGTTGCTGTTGGTTGTTCGTAGTTTCTGCTGGTTGTTGCTGGTTGTTGCTGTATGTTTCTGGTTGTTGCTGGTTGTTGCTAAATGTTGCTGGTTGTTGCTGGGTGTTGCCGGTTGCTTCAGTCTGGGTGTTGCTGGCACCTGGTGTCAGGTTATTATTGTTACGTCAGAAACATCAGGAACACACCAGAAATATCCAACTATTATTATTATTATTATTATTATTATTACTATTATTATTATAAATAATATAATCCAGACCAAGATTGTATTCATTTCTTTCTAGTTGTTTCATATTAATTTAAACTTCATGTAGAATTAGAATAAAGAATATCATATATATATATCATATAATCAGGAACAGAGGTTGTATAATATTGTCAGAATATTATGGTTTCTTGTTTCAGTGAGTTTGACCTTTGACATTAAAGGGACAGGGACTGTAATTGTAAACTGAAGCATGTTTATTATATAAAGTCCTTGTATAAGAACAGTTTCCTGCTTCAGGCCTGAAATACATTAATAAATAACTGAGACAACTGTAATGTATAAAAACGGTTTATATTTACTTTATGTTCAGGACTGGGGAGTAATGGATTACATATTACTGAGTAATCAGTTGCTGATTGCTGCTGGTTGTTGGTAGTTGTTGGTAGTTGTTGGTAGTTGTTGCTGGTTGTTGGTAGTTGTTGCTGGTTGTTGGTAGTTGCTGCTGGTTGTTGGTAGTTGTTGCTGGTTGTTGGTAGTTGCTGCTGGTTGTTGGTTGTTGTTGTTGGTTGTTGGTTGTTGTTGCTGGTTGTTGGTAGTTGTTGCTGGTTGTTGGTAGTTGCTGCTGGTTGTTGGTTGTTGTTGTTGGTTGTTGGTTGTTGTTGCTGGTTGTTGGTAGTTGTTGCTGGTTGTTGGTTGTTGTTGCTGGTTGTTGGTAGTTGTTGGTAGTTGCTGCTGGTTTGGTTGTTGGTTGTTGTTGCTGGTTGTTGGTAGTTGCTGCTGGTTGTTGGTTGTTGGCAGTTGCTGCTGGTTTGGTTGTTGTTGGTTGTTGTTGCTGGTTGTTGTTGGTAGTTGTTGCTGGTTGCTGCTGGTTGCTGTTGGTAGTTGTTGCTGGTTGCTGCTGGTTGTTGGTTGTTGGTAGTTGCTGCTGGTTGTTGGTTGTTGGTTGTTGTTGCTGGTTGTTGGTAGTTGTTGCTGGTTGCTGTTGGTTGTTGCTAGTTGCTGCTGGTTGTTGCTGGTTGTTGCTGTGTGTTGCTGGGTGTTGCTGGTTGCTTCAGTCTGGGTGTTGCTGGTTGCTGCTGGTTGCTGTTGGTTGTTCGTAGTTTCTGCTGGTTGTTGCTGGTTGTTGCTGTATGTTTCTGGTTGTTGCTGGTTGTTGCTAAATGTTGCTGGTTGTTGCTGGGTGTTGCCGGTTGCTTCAGTCTGGGTGTTGCTGGTTGTTACTGGTAGTTGCTGGTTGTTGCTGGGTGTTGCCGGTTGCTTCAGTCTGCGTGTTGCCGGTTGCTTCAGTTTGGGTGTTGCTGGTTGTTGCTGGGTGTTTCTGGTTGCTGCAGGTGTTTAATTGCAGGTGCTTAAACCTGTTCAACAGATTCATGGAAATCAGACAATGGATGGAGGGCTGAACCTGATAAAGTGGGAATGTGTTTGTGTCACGCTGAGCGTCACAGGGAGTTTTCACATACAGTCATTTTTAAATCAACCAAACCCAGTTCAATTCAATTCAATTCAATTTTATTTGTATAGTGTCAATTCATAACAGAAGTTATCTCAGGGCACTTTTCAAATAGAGCAGGTCTAGACCGAACTCTTCATAACATTAATTACAGAGACCCAACAGTACCACCATGAGCAAGCACTTGGAGACAAGGGCAAGGAAAAACTGCCTGTTAAAAGGCAGAAACCTAGGACAGATCCTCCGGCTCTAGGTGGGTGGTTGTCTGTCTCGACCAGTTGGGGTGAGAGAGAGAGAAAGAGAGAGAGAGAGAGAGAGAGAGAGAGAGAGAGAGAGGCAGAGAGAGAGAGACAGACAGACAGACAGGTGCACAGCAACAACAGTATTGGCAATGGCAATCTAGCAGGACCATGGCAGGAGGCTCCACCAGGATCCATGAGAACCTGCGAGACGAGAAAGCACAAGAACTCCGGGGAAGAAGTGGAGTTAGTAACATGCATTAATGGGACATGAATGAGTGCAGAAAGAGAGAGGAAGAGAGGAGCTCAGTGCACCATGGGAAATCCCCCGACAGTCTAGGCCTATAGCAGCATAACTAAGGGATGTTTCAGGACTCACCTGATCCAGCCCTAACTATAAGCTTTATCAAAGAGGAATGTCTTAAGCCTACTCTTGAATGTGGTGAGGGTGTCTGCCTCCCGAACCACAACTGGAAGCTGGTTCCACAGGAGAGGAGCTTGGTAACTGAAGGCTCTGGCTCCTGTTCTACTTTTAGAGACTATAGGAACCATAAGTAGCCCAGCATTCAGAGAACATAGTGTTCTAGAGGGGTAATAGGGTACTATGAGCTCTTTAAGATATGAAGGGGCCTGACCATGAAGAGCTTTATAGGTGAGGAGGAGAATTTTAAATTCTATTCTACATTTTACAGGGAGCCAGTGCAGAGAAGCTAGTACAGGAGAGATGTGATCTCTTTTTCTAGTTCCTGTCAGTACTCGTGCTGCAGTGTTCTGAATTAATTGGAGCGTTTTAATGGACTTATTGGGGCAACCTGATAATAAAGAGTTGCAGTAATCCAGCCTTGAAGTAACAAATGCATGGATTAGTTTTTCTGCATCTGTCTGTGATAGTATGTGTCTAATTTTCGTAATATTACGTGAATGAAAGAAGGCAGTCCTAGAGGTCTGCTTTATGTGGGAGTTAAATGACAAATCCTGATCAAAGATAACTCCAAGATTCCTGACAGTGGTGCTAGAGGCCAAGGTAATGCCATCTAGAGTAACTATATCTTTAGACAGTGAGTCTCTAAGGTTTTTGGGGCTAAGAACAAGAATTTTTTTTTTTTTTTAGTTTAACATCAGAAAATTGCAGCTCATCCAGGATTTTATGTCCTTAAGACATGTTTGTAATTTAGATAATTGATTAATTTCATCAGGCTTAATCGATTGATAGATATAACTGCGTATCATCTGCATAACAGTGAAAGTTAATGGAGTGATTCCTAATAATGTTACCTAAAGGGAGCATATATAAAGTAAATAGTATTGGTCCAAGTACAGAACCTTGTGGAACTCCATGACTAACTGTAGTATTTATTGAAGATTCATCGTTAACATGTACAAACTGCGAACAATCCGATAAATATGACCTAAACCAGCTTAGTGTGGTCCCTTTAATGCCAATTTGATGCTCAAGTCTCTGTAAAAGAATATCATGGTCAATGGTGTCAAATGCAGCACTAAGATCTAATAATACAAGTACAGAGACAAGTCCATTGTCAGAAGCAATCAGAAGGTCATTATTAACTTTAACCAGAGCTGTCTCTGTGCTATGATGAACTCTAAATCCTGACTGAAAATCCTCAAATAAACTATTGTTATGTAAAAAGTCACACAACTCTTTGGTGACTACTTTCTCCAGAATCTTAGAGAGGAAGGGGAGGTTAGAAATCGGTCTATAGTTGGCTAAAACCCCTGGGTCAAGAGTGGACTTTTTAAGAAGGGGTTTAATTACAGCTACTTTAAAGGACTGTGGTACATATCCTGATAATAAAGAAAGATTAATCATATCCAGTAAAGAAGTGCCAATTAAGGGAACAACTTCTTTAAGCAGCCTAGTTGGGATCGGGTCTAATAGACAGGTTGATGGCTTCGATGAAGAAATGATTGAAGTTAACTGATGAAGATCGATAGCAGAAAAACAGTCTAAATATATATCTAAGTTTACATTAGCAAAAGTCCCTGAACTTGGAGAGCCACTGATAACTGTTGATGGCAGTTGGTGATGAATTTTCTCTCTAATAGTAATAATTTTATTATAGAAGAAGCTCATGAAGTCATTGCTACTTAAGTTTATGGGGATATGTGGCTCAATAGAGCTGTGACTCTCTGTCAGCCTGGCTACAGTGCTGAAGAGGAACCTAGGGTTATTCTTATTTTCTTCTATTAGTGCTGAGTAATAGGCTCCTCTGGCATTACGGAGGGCCTTTCTATAAGTTTTAAGATTATCATGCCAAATTGAGCGATATTCTGATAATTTGGAAGAGCGCCATTTCCTTTCAGATTTCCTAGCTATTTGTTTTAACTGGCGGGTTTGGTGGTTATACCAAGGTGCTAGTCTCCTATGTTTTAATAATTTCCTTTTTATAGGAGCGATAGAGTCTAATGTTGATCGTAGTGAGCCTGCAGCACTATCGACAAGATTATCAATTTCGGAGGGACTAAAGTCGTTATAGGATTCTGTTAAATTCAGACATGGCATTGAATTAAACACTGAAGGAATCTCCTCCTTAAATTTAGCTACAGCACTGTCAGATAGACATCTGCTGTAGGAAGTTTTGCCTAATGGCTTATAATCTAATAGTATGAATTCAAAAGTTATTAAATAATGGTCAGATAGGAAAGGATTATGTGGGAAGACTATTAAATGTTCAATATCAATGCCATATGATAGAACAAGGTCAAGAGTGTGATTAAAACAATGAGTTGGTTTATTTACACTTTGACAGAAGCCAATTGAGTCTATTAATGATATAAATGCATTACTAAGGCTGTCATTGTTAACATCCACATGAATATTAAAATCACCTACAATAATTACTTTATCTGATTTAAGGACTAAACTTGATAAAAACTCTGAGAATTCAGATATAAAATCAGAGTACGGTCCAGGAGCGCGGTACACTATAACAAATAGAACTGGCTGCAGTGTTTTCCAGTTTGGGTGAGAAAGACTAAGAACAAGGCTTTCAAATGAATTATAATTTAGTTTAGGGTATTAATGAGTATTAATATGAGTATTAATATGACTGGGGGGGGTGGATTCATTTAGGCTAACATACTCCTCGTGGGACAACCAGGTCTCAGTAAGACAAAGTAAATCAATATCATAATCTGATATTAATTCATTCACTAAAACAGCTTTAGAGGACAGAGACCTGATATTTAACAGCCCACATTTCATTCTCTTATTTTGTGCTACTGAGGAGTTGGTTTTAATTTTTATTAAAAATGTTATGTTGAACTCCTCTTGTTTTTATTTCTTTAAATAATTTAGGTGGTCGGGGGACAGACACAGTCTCTATGGGGTTTTGGGTGGGTGACTGTTCTAAAGAAAGCGCAGAGAAGTGTGTAAGACAGCAGCTCTGCTTCCTGGTCCCAACTCTGGACTGTCAGGTTTTAGAAATAAACTTCGCCATATTTCTAGATAAGAGAGCCGCTCCATCCAAAGTGGGATGGATGCCGTCTCTCCTAATCAGACCAGGTTTTCCCCAAAAAGGCTTCCAGTTATCAATGAAGCCCACATCAAGCTAAGCTAACCTCATCAGGAGTGTGTACTTAAATGAACTAGTATTTAATATTTATGAAATTGTTCAACTATTCCTTAACTTCAGATATTGAACATAGCTTGCATACATTAGCTTGGCTTGCTACAGACAGCTAGCATAACACTGGATATTTATTGATTGATTACTTATTTGTATTTTGAGCGAAAAGCCACAAAGCATGTAAAGAAGCTATTGAGAGCTAGCTGATGTTACCTCATGCTATGCTAATGACTTGATTTCTGCAGGTTTATCTGACATATGAGCAGTTTTATACACACAGGCTGTCTTTGATTTCCTTTATTGGTTCTTTTACTTTCTAAATCTCGATTCAACAACACGTAAAATGTACAGATTCATCAGTCACACGTCTTTGTAATAAAATGTCAGCGTAAGCGCGAGCTGGGAAGTGATTGAATCAACTGTGGTGATGATTTAATAACGGGTTCATGTCCAAATGCATTAAAAGCTGGATGATTTCATATTGATGGAAGACTGTATTGATGATGTGATATATGAGCAGATATTCTGTAGCTCATCCAGCTCATTGATGATTAGTTTGACTGAAACATTAAATCACCCAGTTTGTACCTCAAGTTGTAATAAATTGTTTGAAAGTCTAAACTGTAAAATAATCTGCAGGTTTACAGGTTTTTTATATTTATTTTAAATACATGGAAATATTAATACAGTTTAAAAAGTATCCTGTGAATTTACATGTCTAATTGAAAATAACATGAAAAATCTGTAACTGTCATAAAATTACTGCTTAATTAAAAAAGTTAACTGATGAAGATCGATAGCAGAAAAACAGTCTAAATATATATCTAAGTTTACATTAGTAAAAGTCCCTGTTGAACTCCTCTTGGTTTTATTTCTTTAAATAACCGGGGACAGACACAGTCTCTATGGGGTTTTGGGTGGGTGACTGTTTTAAAGAAAACGCAGAGAAGTGTGTAAGACAGCAGCTCTGCTTCCTGGTCCCACACTGTTCACACTGTAGCTCTTCTGGAGTTCTCTGTTACTTCTCATATTTTGATGTTATTTGGCAGAAAACGGAGCATTGTCACATCATTTTGGTTGCCAGTTGTTGTTAGTTGCTGCTGAACAGGAAATAAAGCTTCTGCTGCTGCTAATAAACAAATGATAAATAATACAATTTAAAGGGTTTCCTGTTCCATGCAGACGTTTTTACTTGTAACAGTAAAGTATATACTTCTGAATACTGAATACAGTCCTACTGAAGTAGTGATTATTTAAATGCATACCAAGTTCATGTGCTTGTTTGCTGTCTGTTTATTGGCTCAGTGCTGCCACCCTGTGTTTAAAAGTGTTATTACACACTGAGCATTCTCTCTCTACATTCACAGGCTGCTGTTTATATAACTGCTAAAGTGCATTTTGGTTGTTTTATTGTAATTTTGGATACTTTTTGAAAATATCTAGGCAGTGAATAGACAGAGTTTAATAAACAGCCATCAAATTCAATTCTCAACCTTTTTACCCCCAATTCAGAATACGACTTATAATAATTAATACATGAGAGAAATCTCAGGACTGAATGAGTCTCCTTTCTCTTTTAATACGTCCACATATGTTCAAATAACTCAATTAACTACCAATAGGCAGGTAGATTATTGATTTAATCAACTCCATATAGAATATAGCGCTACAGTTTATACACTGTTTAATAATTATAGATTATTAATTATTATTACTGTTTAATGAAAACATTTTACAGATTTAATTACTGTGGCCTTTATGTGAGAACATATTTTCTCTTGATATATTTAAATATTTTCTTTTCACATGAAGCTTTGCATACATGAAGTGTGCGTGTGTTTGAAAGAAAGAGCAGGATCAGAGCAGTGGAGTGTGAAGATGTGGAGAAGGTGTAAATAAATCAGACTGACCCAGTTTCTACAGACCAGGTCCCGACAGAAACCGTCCGTCATGAATGAATCTGTATCAGACCTGTCTGCAGTATGTTCCTTCAGTACGCTCATTTAGATGTGAGTTAGCAATAATTGTTTGTACTTTGAGCATTATTATCCTCCAGGAAGCCACATAGTTGACTTGACATATAAGAATAAAATGTATTTATTACATTTATACAGCAATACTGATTATTATAATGCTTATTATAGTAGTATATTATTCTTTTACAGTATTGTTATAACAATATTTTTACATCATATATTTTATTATTAATACAACATTAATATTTTTCCACATGCGATACTCTTTACTCCGTACATACGTACATGTAACTCTTGTGGTCTGTCCACTTTATTCACACTATTTCACCAATTATAATACACTAAATTAAATCGTCTTACATATATGTTAATACTTGATATTTGTTTGAATTTCGTGGTATTTTGTTTTTGTGCGTCATGAAACGCACACACTAACATCAGTGTTAACAATAAATAAGAATGTTATTCTATTTTAATTTAACAGTGAACCAGTGAAGAAGAAACAAAGAGGTGGTTTTCAAACTTATTTTTATTTAACTTCTGTTGTTTTGTAAAAGAAGAACTCAGTTAATATTAGCAACACAGACTGCGGTGTGTGAAGTGTGTGTGTGAACTACAGGAAGGATTATTAATTATTCATTATTATTTATTTGTTAGCGCCATTCTACGGTTATCTCGGACCTTTTCAATGGCGGTCTGACCGAACTCTTTACATTAATTACGAGACCCACGTCCCCATGGCGCACTTGGCGACGGGGAACTGCCTGTTAAAGGCGAACCTGGCCGGGGGTGGATGTGTGTGTGTGTGTGTGTGTGTGTGTGTGTGTGTGTGTGTGTGTGTGTGTTTTCTAGTATTTTAAGTGTCTCAGTAAAGCAACATGCATTTAAAAGGTTGTCTGTCTGTCAGGGGGTGGAGTCAGCCTGGTGATTGACAGGAGGGGCGGAGCTTGTATGATATTGGTGGGATCAAATGTGAACGCTCGGCTTGGGTGATGTCATCTCACACTGACCAATCAGCTGAGAGTGTTTTTGCATATTAGATCCATTTCTGAGTGTTAAAAACTGACATCAGTGTGTGTACGATGAGTGGAGTAAGAGGCAGTGTAACCATGGCAACAGGAGGGACGATGAGGATGGTTTCTATTGGTTAATGAGGTTTAGTTGCACACTGTGGATGAAGAATCTTTTAGGGGTTAGGGAGGATCAGAGGTCAAAGGTCAAAGGGCTGAGCGACGGCTAAAATGTAAAGGTTCCTTTTCTGTCGTTCCTCACTGGACAGGAAGAAACAGGGAGTGACTGCAGGACGGCAAGGACGAAAGTCTGAGAGAGAAACAGAAAACAAATGGGAGGAGGATTTTCATTGGGGTTGTTTTGATCGAGCAGCCTAACAAAAATATAACAAATAGACAATTTCTGAATAAGTCTGTGAAAGTTGACGCTAAACTGCATTGCGTTGAAGGAGGATGAACAGCCCAACATGGGGAAGCTACTGTACTGTTTATTTGATCCAAATAATAATATATTGGTCAATGCTGTAAATACAGGCCAGAGGTCTGTACTGTAGATACAAGGCAGAGGTCAGTGCTGTAGATACAGGGCAGAGGTCTGTACTGTCTATTTGATTGATAATAGTACCAATAATCATATTATGAATAATAATACTATCTTCATTTCATAAGTTTTAGTTATGTAAGTAAATAAATATAAAATTATATTTAACACCAATGAATCACACATTATCCTCACTCTTTTACTCGTTATTCTTTTTCTTCATAAATATAAATTATGTAGTTTTTCAGAGTATACCGTCCAGTCGCCCCAAATGCCCACTCGAGCAATGTGGTTTAAACAAAACTGAAAAGCACAATTTCCTCCTGTTTGATAAAAACTACAGAACAAAATGTTGTTTTATGTTGTGTAGTTTTCTCACCTACTGTGCAGCCTGTTCGGTCTGTTCTCCCCCTGCTTCTGGTTTTGGAATGTCAGTCTGCAGGAGAGACACAGCAGAGGTCACAACGGCCTCCAAACTCCACCTCTATACAAATCCATCCATGTACAAAGCTACATTTCTCCCAGAACAGGTGCAACTGATAAAATGCATAATGACTGCAGTCCATTTATGTGTTTGAGTCCCAGGTTCCAGATATTGTCCGTTCACTGACAGACCGGAAGGATAATACACACATTATGTCTGCTGAGCTGATGATGAATCTGATTTGGGACGTGACCACTGACTGATGGGACCAAGACATTTACATTTAATCAAAGACCTCACTTTTTTAACCTTTCCAGTTGACAAGTTGGGATGAGTGAAGCCACTTTTATGATTTATTATTAGTTACACCTGTGATTTTTTTTTTTTACACCTGCTTAGAGGAGTTAAAATGTCGTCAGAAATGTCTGTTGTGCAATCACAACAAAGAAATCATGAGATTTCCTTTAGTGTGAAAGTTTATCTTGTCGACGTAAATAGTTTGACAAAATACCAAAAACTTAGCGTCCGCTTATAAGAGCTTAATCCCATGCCTTCAGATTTCATTAATAAGTGAAACTTGAGTTAATATTATTTCTTAGAAATAGGTTTCATTTTACCCACAAAATTGCCAAAAATTACTTTTCAATCTAGTCTCTTCTGATTGAACAATTTAACAATAATTTACACCTTTTACTGTGGGAGAAGTGTAACTTTATATCTGTATAATGGTACTGCAGCAGCAAATACTGAAGGATAAAACCATAGCGCCCCCTATGGAGAAGTATTTCTGTTGAGAAGTGAGATGAAGCCAAAGATGAGCTAAGCTGAAAGAAACAACCATGTTAGTCATCGTTTACAACGTTCAAGGTGATTTGGTTTCACTGAATTTGCAACTTATTTCCAACCTAATATTTATTTGTCTTGTTGCTATACTTTTCAGGACATCAAGAAAAGACCACTAGCCAAGTGTTATGGTAATAATCAATAATAATAATAATCTTATAAATAAAGTCCACTAACGTCTACAAACGACCGACACCCACAACACCACAGAGGCCAAAGTCAAAGCTAACATTACTGCAAAGCTTGTGGAAGATGCTGTCTGAATGTGCTTTTAGGTGGATAATGTTAGCTTCTTTGCTAGCATGTACAAATTTCTAGCTAGCTAATGTAGCAACATACTGTCAGCTAGCTCCCTCTAGACTACTGGGGCTGATCTGGCTGCCGTTGCAGGGAAGCTAGTTCTGATAACATTATTCAGCATTGTTGGGTTGCAGTGGGCGAGCTAACCTTAGCTTGCTCGCTAATGTTTTTGCCAGTGGAATACTATCTCAATAGATATGTTAGTTGGCTAATGTTAGCTTGACAAATTACTTCCCCAGCTAACGTGATCCATGATATTAACTTATGTATTCTGACCAACAACCAACAATAAATTATGCTAACAGTACAAAGCTAACACTTTCTACTAGCAAAGTGTGATGCGAGGCAGAGGCATCCAGCTAGCTAACTGTAGCTAAGCTAAGCTTTGGTTGTCCGGCTGGCTGTATCTTGGCGTTGCATTGTGGGTCTGGTGTTGGTCGCTTCGTGGTGTTGGCTGATGGCTGATTTGTAAACGGCAAGCTAGTTATTAGCATGGAGCTAACGGTCCAAATAAAATATAGGATCATTGCAGATAGAAACGTTATTCTAAATATGATTGTCAGTTATTTTACAGCGTTCAGTGTTTGTCACTGTTGGCCGACGCCCACTTCGCCAAAGTGACAAAGATGTAAACTTTCCATTCTTTCTCTAAAGGGTGCAGTTGTTCTTGGTGGAGTAAAGAAAGGCGTCATCAGCATAACGATGAACATAAAATGGTTTTTAGCAGAGGAAACAAAGTTATTTTTTCATACCATGCAGATTTCTTTTATTTTTTTTTCATGCTTTGTTAGTTTTTTAAATCTTTGAGTGGAAAGCCTCGTATTCGCACATTCAAACAAAACCATTCATCCATCTACAATGCAAATGGAAGTCATATAAAAGAGGTTTCTGTAGTGTAAAGGAATAGTAGCTTGCAAAGCTTTAAAAGTAATTCCCCAACACTGGTTGATACAGAGTGTAACATCTATAAACGTTGGAAGTTAAAATTTGTTTTAGCCTTACTACTACAAAACATTTCAAAATATATATATTTTTTTAAATCTAACTTTGTCATGTGTTTCCTTTTTCAGTTTTAGTAACTATATAAAGTTATTTCTTCTTCTTCTTTTTCTTATTACCATTGCCACAAATTATACTTATTTATTTACTTACGTACTTATTTGAAGCATAAGATAGTCACTACAACCACTAGTGTTGATGAGGCACGCACCGTCTCAATCTGAAATAACATTACCCATGACAATATACATTAATTCCTGCAGAGGTTTCCCTGTAATGTGGACGATATAACGAACCCGAAAAGCAGCAGAAATGTTAGAGTTATGCATCTGTGAGTCCTGAAAAGTCAGAAAGTCTTATCAGGCAACGAGCATCATGCCATGCAATCACTCAACCCCCCCTCGACCAATCAGGCACCTCCTCAGCCACTGGTCCCGCCTCCTCCTGTTCCCAGCAAATCACCAGAGATTTATGATGGAGACAAAAAATTAAAGTTATCAACACAACGCAGCGTTTATTATTAATTAGTGTACAACGACAGAGGCAGAGGAAAATATAATAATTGATTTTAGTTTATGTCCACCAGCCTGGATTGGGGGTCATGTGATATGACATCACTCACCGCCCTGATGAATCCGCTCGCCACCGCCGCATTCTCGACCCCGTCCACCGTCGCCTGGGCAACCTCGTTGGCCCCGGCAACCGCGGTGTCGGCAACGACGTTGGCCTGCTCGTTCGTCTTCTGGGAAACTAGATGACAGGAAACAGGAAGTAGAAAATAATGCTCAGCAACATATGTGACAAATGTTTCTATTGTTATATTTATACTTACTGAAACTTTAACAGTCCGCCCGCTGATAGTTCATTTATATTTCACCTTTTTATATTTTCAGGTGATTATGAAAACATACCTATAAATATCATGTTACATTTCTGACAGTAGAGCTAATAACATTGTCTCTCTGTATATACACACATATATCTCATGCGCAGTAGCATTTCGTTCAGTGTAGTAAGCTTGGCCTCATCATATGTCATTTTTGTTTTGTTAGTTTTGTTAGTTTGTCGTGCAGCAGTTTGTCTACCTGTGTTAACACCGGTCACCACTCCCTCCATCGTCTTGTTTCCTGGAAAAGAGACAGAGAGAAAAACGTGGTTGCTGAAATGAACATTTCCAGTATATTGACCCTCAACTAGTGGCTGTGTTGAAGCTAAGCTAGGGGCTAAGAGAGGCTAACTCTGTATGTTTGTGTGTGTGTCTGTGTGGGATCGAGGTAAAGATCGCAGTCCGGTGCTTCTACAGCGTCTAAAGTCCGAACCACTGCGCCACAATATGAAAATACTAAGTATAGGGTTAGCAAAAGCTAGCATAACCTCCTGTGAGGTAAACATTTAAAAAATGTAAACATTTAAAAAAGTAAACATTTAAAAAGTAAACATTTAAAAAAGTAAACATTTAAAAAAAGAGCGCCACGGTTTCAGAGCAGAGGCTGGGGGAGGCGGGCCGCCCTCCTCTGATTGGAGGAAGTTAACTCTGGTTTTATAGAGATGTCCCGAACTGTCCGCTCTGTGTCAGCATTATAATTCAGTTTATATGTTTTAGTTTGGAGAACCTCTTTATTGTTTATATGACTGCAGCGTTGTGAAACTGTCTTATATTAGAGTGGGCCTTTATTTCTAATTCCCCTGTTAATAAGAATATTTAATGATGTTATAGTGCTTCCTGTTTCTATCACTTCAGTGTAATATCTATTTCCGCAGCACTAATGCCATCAATACAAGTCACACACACTCAACAACATTTTCTCTTTTTAACAATAACACTGTTTTCACTCACTGACTCTCTCCTGTTATTCCCCCTTTAAGCTGCTTGGAAAGAAGCTCAACCCTTTACCTCCGTATGTTTCAAGTAAAAGCCTCCCAGAACTTAATTCTTTTATTTTTTAATTTGATAGAAATCCAGGAAGTGTTGCCTGGAACTGAGTTTTAGCCCACGCTCATTGAATTCAATGTGCTTTTAATGCATGAAATAAGGTCTGTGGTTGATTTTCACGTTTTGTTCTACGACATAAAAGTAGTCAGTAAATACCCCACCTCTGAATGTCATTATTTTGAAAGAAGTTCTCATTGCAATGACTTTAATGACATTGGCAGAAATGGGCTTCAATAATAATCCTCATTAACAGCCTTGTGGTGTTTATACCTACAAACTCTTTGTATTAGCAGCAGTGTGAGCGTGAATCTGACCTGGTTTCCTCTGCAGAGACAAACGGAGCTCAGCTGCTCTCTGAATTATTTATTGGTGTCACCCAGTTTACAGCGAGCAGCGGTTCCTCTACAGTAAGAACAGTAATAGCACAGTGGAGGATCCTATTGTTTCATACTACAGTGAGTTTATGGTTGTAATCAGGCTCAGTTTAACACTGAAGCCTCTAGATAAGCTACAGAAACAACCAGAGAGCAGATTGGATGTTTCTGTATAGTTATTATTACTGTCTGCAACCTGGTTGGATTCCCCTTGAAGTCAATGAAATGAGGCGGTAGAAACACTACCACTGTTGTCCACAGGGGCCGCCAGAATCAGCACAAAATAAAAGCTCCCTGTTGCTGCTGTAAGTCAGTGGTTCCCAACCTTTCTCCTTAAGGGCCCCATTTTCTATCACTTAATTAACTGACGACGCCTGAATAAGTGACATATTTTATGAATATTTCATATTATATTCAATGTATAACAATAATAGCAGAGAACAGCTGATAAACTGTAAACAGTGAACACAATAACTGCAGGAAGTTTGTGTAAAAACAAAGATTTCAATGAATTTTGAGCAGATTATTAAATAATTCAGAGAATAAGTTTTTCTGATATTTTTGGAAACTTTTTATAACATTTTCTGTCTGTGTATCTACTTTTAAAGTATATATTTTTTCCATTTTAAACAATCTTAACTACCTAATAGGCTTCCTTTTGACAAATTCTGTGTTCTTCTGATACTTTTCTATTAGCTCACCTGTCACTCAAAGCAGCCACACCCCTTAATTATTTATAACTTTAATCCTTAATTTGATTTAAAGGGAAGTACAGGAAATATTATCTATAGAAACCAAAAGGCTGTAAACATGTTTGTTTCTGCTGTTGGACATTTTATTATAGTGAGACTGAGTCACTGCTGGAGCCAGCCTCTAGTGGCTGTAAGAGGAACTGCTTCATCAAAACTAAAATTAGGAGCCTGTTTTGAAAATGAAAGCAGTAGAAAGTACAGATATCATCATTTATCAGCTGATTGTTGAATGTTTTATAATAATCTGACACATGTAGTGGAGTATAAAGAACTGAAATGTAGTATTAGAATAAAGTATTATTCCTCTGTCTTTATGCTGATTGGACAATGTGGTGTCACTGAGTGTCTTTATCTAGTGAACATGGACTAGTGGACTTCCAGTCTCAGCCGTGGTGTTTGTTGGCGTTTGGTCCAGATCCAGATCCAGAGGGATCCCAGTGGGCGTCATGCTGCTCAGACATGTGACGGATCAGACTGAACAGTCTTTGTGTGAGAGGACACAGTCTGTAATTCACACAGCGTGTTTGAACCGATGTTTGTGCTACATGACAGCAGTTACAGGAAGGAGGCTCACAACCAGATATGGTGCATATTTAATGAACCCACAGGTTTTTATCTCCTCTAATGCGTCTTTCTGTCTTTTTCTTTCCGCCCAGTCCGACTGTGTGTCAGTGCGGTTACAATCAATAAACAATTAGTACGTTTTAGTCTTTGGCAAATGTCCAGAGTTCACATGGGATCGTCCACTCTGCCAACAGAGTCTGAAATGCCCCAAAATGGAAGAGAGAGAATAAACCCTTCAGATTATGTAACAATAAACTTTAGAGTTTTACCTGCTGGTGGTAAAAAAAAGATTATAACAACAAAAATCTGACCTGGAAAGACACTTTGTTGTGTGGTTGGTTTCACATGTTCAAATTCAGGATGCTTTTTCTTTTTAAAAGCAATCTACCATTCGATATTAATTCATAGTTATGTTTTTAATGGTCTTTAATGAAGAGGTGAGTTCACTGTCTGTAATAACAGTGGGACAGTGTCTGTGGTTAGTTCACTGTCTGTAATAACAGTGAGACAGTGTCTGTGGTTAGTTCACTGTCTGTTATAAAAGTGGGACAGTGTCTGTGGTTAGTTCACTGTCTGTAATAACAGTGGGACAGTGTCTGTGGTTAGTTCACTGTCTGTAATAACAGTGGGACAGTGTCTGTAATAACAGTGAGACAGTGTCTGTGGTTAGTTCACTGTCTGTTATAACAGTGGGACAGTGTCTGTAATAACAGTGAGACAGTGTCTGTGGTTAGTTCACTGTCTGTTATAACAGTGAGACAGTGTTTGTGGTTAGTTCACTGTCTGTTATAACAGTGGGACAGTGTTTGTGGTTAGTTCACTGTCTGTAATAACAGTGGGACTGTACAGCATTTGTGGTAAAAAAATAATTTCCTCCTTGGCACTAAACACATTGAGACATTTCTGTTGAAAGGTTTCTTCACAGGGTTCCTAAAGTTCTGATGCAACAATGATCTTTAACCAAGTTCTATGTCAGTGGATCAGAGGACAGGTTCTGGCTTTATTTACACCGTCTGCACAGGAAATAAATATAATTACTAACGCTGCGTCATGTTTCAGATCCCGTAGATGTTATTAATTATTGCTGTGTCATGTTTCAGGGTGATGGTGAGTCAGTTTTTGCTCTGAGATTCATTTTGAATAAAAACTGAGTCCCAGCAGGATTTTAGAGGCTGTTTTTTTCTGTTCAGCCTGTTTTTGGTTTTTGAAAATTTAAAGTGAAGACATTTGATATTATCTGTTATTTGTTCATTTCCTACCTTCCATCATTCATTCTTCTCTTGTTCTGCTGCATCTTAAAATTTAACGCACAATGTCCTGATGAATTTCACTTCATTGAAATTCAGCTTCTGTCCCTGTCTTTATCCATCCCCACCTTTCCCTTTCCACCATGTAATGTTTGCTTTCTTCTCCTTCTCTTTTATTCCATTCATCCCTTCTTTCTGCCCTTTATTCTTCTACTGCCTCTGTTCCTCCTCTCTCTCTGCGACCTCCTCATCTTCAGATGTCAGGATGAATCGCACTTTGAATATTTTAAGCTTCAGCCTCTTGTCCTCCACCTTTCACTCCCTCCATCCCTCTTTCCATCCCTCATCATCCCTTCTTCACTTCCCACCAAAAAACTACTTTTTCATTACCAATTTCTGCTTTTAGTCCTCTTTCACTCCCACTGTCCGCTCCCTTCATCCCTCCCTCCCCCCTCAGTGCCATTACCAACCCTAACCCTAACCCTTCTCTGTCTCACTTTCCACCACAAAAAACTACAAATCCCTAAAACTGAATGTTTAGTTTGTTGTTCAATTTCACTTCTCTTCCATCCATCCATCCACCCATCCATCTGCCCTCTCACCGACGTAGATGACCCCCTCCTTGGTCTTGGCCGCGGCCTCCCCCACTCCGGCCTTCGTCTTCTCGGCGGCGGCCACCACTCCATCCTTCGCCATGGAGAATCCCTTCTTCAGAGCGTCCATGATGCTTTGCTTCTCCTCTCTTCTTATTCAGTTGTTTGCTCTCTGCTCCTCCTTCTCTCTTTATTCACCTTCTTCTTCTTCTCCTTCTTCTGCTGCTGCTGCTGCTGCTGCTTCTGCTCCGTCTGCCGTCAGCCGCCTCGTCTCGCTCTTCCTGCTAATGGACGAAAGAGGGAGAGAGAAGGGGTGGAGTGAGGGCACGTGAGAGAAAGAAAGGGAGAAAGAGAGAGAGAGAGAGAGAGAGAGAGAGAAAGAGTGTGATATGTAGAAGCAACACGGGACTGTTGTGCAGTGGAGAGAGATAGAGAGAGAGAGAGAGAGAGAGAGACAGAGGGAGAGAGAGAGAGACAGAGAGACAGAGAGAGGAAGAGAGAGAGAGACAGAGAGAGAGAGAGAGAGAGAGAGACCGGGAGACCGAGAGAGAGACAGAAACAGAGAGAGAGAGAGAGAGAGAGAGAGAGAGAGAGAGAGAGAGAGGAAAGTGGTGGAGAGAGGTCGAGATAGACTGGTGCAAAGAGAAAAGAAGAAGAAACAAGTGGATGAAAGGGAAAGAGAGGAGGAAGAGGGTCATGTCAAGGGAGGGGCTGGCTGTGATTGGCCTCTCTGCCCGGTCGGAGGCGGGACAGACAGATGACTGATTATTATACTGTATACAATTCAATATACAGAATACAGAGAATTTACTTTATATAACAACATATATATTTACGTATTTATACAACATATTGCATTAATCTCCTGTCCCCTCAGTCTTTAAAAATGCCCCCTCCCTTCACACCATAAACATCATATGGGTTAATGAAGCTGCCCCCCTGCTGACTATTACATAGAATGCAGGTTTAAGACACTTTGGCGCTTTGTCCATTATATACGCGGTGCAGCCTCGGGTCGGACTCACCTCCTCCAGTGAACAGCAGCTGTCTCGGGTCGGACTGCCTCACCTCCTCCAGTGAACAGCAGCTGTCGGTCAGCGTGTACATGGAGGGCCGTGTGGATGTGATAACAGGGCCCTTGGTTCCTGCCCCGAAACTGGAGAGAGTGTGCGTGCTCTCCAACGAGGAGTGGAAATTCACATCACTCACATCATATCTCCATCTAAAGAGACAGAAATACAATAAAAACATCTCTAAACACAGGAATATAAGGCACTGTAAGACAGGCTGCTGTAATGTTAGTATTTGATTGGCCTCCACATTATCCTTCCCTCCTCCACTCAGAGGCTGTAGTGACGATACTGGTATCATATGAGACTACGTGACTTAACACATCCATCGGTACCAACCATGTTATGTTAGCATGTCAGGAACGGGGCTGAACAACGCTCAAAGTTAGTTGCCAGGCCAAAGGGATCCCTTGACCTCTGACCTCAAGATATCTGAATGAAAATGGATTCTATGGATACCCACGAGTCTCCTCTTTACAGACTCTTTATGTTCTCACAGCTTGTTTAGTGTATTTGAATATTTCTGCGTACCCTCGACAAAACGCGATAACATGGCCGCCGAGAGGGTGGAGGACACCACGGAGGAAGTGAGAGAGGAAGAGTCTTCGCTGTGACTCAGCAAAACACACACACACACACACACACACACACACTCTCTCAGACACACCCTTGGCTGCCTCACCTCTTCTCTGATTGGCTGACAGTCAGCGCCGGTCTATTTTTAGACCCATTTTATTTCATTTTTTTCCAGGATGGACGGGCGGCCGATCAGCTGCAGCATTATGGGCTGCTGTGGGTTACCGTGGCGATAAGAGCTGTCCGCCCAACAGCATTGATCAGATCAGTACTGGCCATCAGCCTGCACACACACACACACTCTCAGTAATGTAATGCTTTATTGATTTCTATAAGGAATTCTCTAATAGCAGCCCCCCCCCCCACCCAACCACCACAAAAAAAAGTGTCTACTGATGATTTGTATCATTGATCCATGTGAGGAAATGTAATTTTGAACTCCTTTTTTCTCTTTTATTTGTCTTTAAAATGTCTGATGAAATGAAAAACATTTCTCATGTCTGATATTTCTTGTGCTGACTTACATCCATCGTGAGTTTCTGGTCCAGTGCAACTTTGATTTGTAAATTACTTTGTAATATTGTGTGACTTTGGCGTTTTAACATGTTTGTTCTGATCTGGACCAGCAACACCTGAGTTCTTTGAGGTAAAATTATTGGTTTTGTCAGAGGAGTCTGGTAGCTTTGGAGAAAACGATCTGAAGGGAATTTGCTGCACCCGTCTACAGCAGTACATTGCTTAACGTCTGTGCTCTTGTACTTAACTTCACTATCACGTTGATGTTACACTGACTATAACAGGGTGAAAGCTTCCTATGTATGTCTGATCTGGCGCTGTGTAACTTGAGTATCTGGGTCACACAAGTCACACAAAACTGGATCATATTTTATGGAGAAAAAAATCATCTAAATATCCAACATGGTTAACATGTATCAGTTAATCAGACCACTCAGAGTTACAGACAGTATCTCAGTGTGTGCGCAGGCTGCCATTATTCAACCAGCAGACAATGGAGTCTTTAATTCAGATGAAAGAGGAGATAATACAGTGGAAAATAACTTTAACACAATGACACACAGACAAACACAACAGCTGATTAACAGAGGAAAACATCACTGACTGTATTCATATGAGTTTTAGCTTCTGCAATGCAAGGAGGATTCCAAGAATTCTTGGACCTTTGTTTTTATTTTGTTCATTCATGGTATCACTCAGCAATGTTATAAAGGAACACAGTAGAGTTTATCATCCATATGCTGATGATACACTAGTGTACATTGTCAGCCGGTGTCACTGACTGTTGCTGCAGAAACACTGGTGAGCATCATACACTGTATAATCCTGACTCCACCGGCTCCCAGCTAATCCAGAAACGGCCAAAGAGGTGGAGCTGAGGCTGAATGAAGCTGGTTACTGAAAACAGCCGCCTGCGACAGCACCCACCTGTCACTCAAAGTGGCCGTGCAAAACTTTAAGCCTTGATGTAATTTAAACAGGTGAGTTGTATAAAAGTTGCAGTTGTCATGAATGGGGAAATTAGCTACAGAGACCAAACGTTTTTCTGTACCAGGCTGTAAACATGTTTATTTCTGCTGTACAGTTGAGCATTTTAATATAGGGCCTTACTCAGACACTGCTGGGGCCAGCCTCTAGTGACCGTTAGAGGAACTGCAGGGTTTTGTTACTTCTGTGTGTGCAGACAGCTCTTGACAATGGGAAACTTCAGCCGTTATATTCATCTATGCACAAGCAACTCCCATGTTCTATGAAGTGAAATGAATGTTATTGTCAATAGAGTCTGGTGGAGTGATATAAACGCTTCAGTTTTTCCAAAGGGGGTACGCCTGAACTCATATTGATTCTTTTAGGTGGCTAAAATATGTTTTGATAAAAAGTGAGATTTAAAGGTCCGCTCTAAGAGACAAAGCTGAAAGGCGTTAGACGACTGGGAAGGGGTTTTGGGTCTGCGTGGAGGGCCCAGTCCTTGGAGGATCTCCTGACTGTACAGCTCGTTCCAGACCACCTCTGTGAGGAATCCAGCACCTGCCTGCTAATTGATAGTTGCAGTGTTTTAATGAGGGTGTGTGTGTGTGTGTGTGTGTGTGTGTGTGTGTGTGTGTGTGTGTGTGTGTGTGTTGGTGGTTAGTGAGTTTCCCACATGCCTGTTTCTGTAATCATCAGAATGTTTCTGCTAACCGAGCAACAACTGTTATTATTTTAACGTTGCGACCATTAGAAATGTTACTGTTATAAGTGGCCGTCAACTCACTTAAAGACACACAGGAACATTGTTTTAAATGAACTTCATGAAGCAGCAAAATGAATTCCTGAGTAACATATGAACCTCCACGACTCACTTTACATGTAAATATATATATGTACAACTGTTCATTTGTGTAAAGGACAGTTAACTCCTTGAATGGTTTAAATATGATGGTTTCAGTTAAGAACAGTGGTTAGTGGAATAAATGTTATTTTTAAGCTACTTAAGCATTCAGTCAGTTGCGTACTGTGCTAACATGGACAGCTGCATATTACATTACTTATGATCAAAAACTAGCGAGTTGAAAACTTTGTAATTGTGGAAGAAACTAGTTTGGAAGATAGAAACATTCAGCAGCTGCAAATATTCACGTTACTGATATTTTTATAAACAAAACTGGATTTTAATTGAAAGGACACAATTATCAGTTTTGTGGGGAGTAGCAGAAAAGTAGTTAGTAGTGTAACTAATTATTGTAGGCAGGGAGTAAGTAAGTAATATTATTATTGTTGGAAACAGTAGAATAGTGATGTCTATCTGAAGAAAATTAGATTAGTGAATAATGCAACCTGCTTTTACACTTAATGAAGTACAATGTTAATACATTGTACTCTTGTTTGGTATGGGCAGTGAAGCGCTGCTTTGATTATTTTCTTTTCTTTTGTGACAAAATATCAAACAATAATGAAAACTTAACGCTTGTGCTAATTGTTTGATTAAATATCTAAACATGAATTTTCTGCAGTGTTTTATAGCAGCCATGCCCCGGCCCATTTTCACCACCATTTTGATCAGTTCAACAATGAGCCCTAATAGCTTTGCTTCTGTTTCTTTATATCTGTATCTCCTATCCGTAACTGTAAATGTGCAGCGTCTGTTTATGTAATCCAGCTGTAAGAGAACTTGCATTCATTCAAGTCTCATTTGTCAGCCACACCTACACCACCATCTAGTGTTCAATATTGGGCATCACATGCCAGTGATCCTGGTAGTACTGGAACTCTATCAGCTTTGTATCGTTTTGCAAGGAATCTGCTATTACAGATCCAAAAAATGTTTTTAGTACCCATTTTCCCAACAAATACTTTTTTCGTTTTTCTTTTCGTTTTAAATTCAATTCAATTCAATGTTTGTCTGACGGGTTCATAGCCATCAAAACTGGTGTTTTATTGGTGCCTATATCCGTCATATTTGCATATTCCAAGGAACCCATTGTTAAAAAAAGTTTCTACTCTTAATGATTCATAAGTTATTTTGCCTAAAATGAATTGCCACAAACACTCAAAGCAGAGCAATGAGGAGTCAAATGAACGTCTCTGCAGTTCACAGAGGGTGTGTGGACCAGCACTGTAACCACTGCACTACTGAACACAATGGCATCCATCATAGGGCTGCCTGATTATTTGAAGAGACTTTGACACAAATTTCTTAAAGCTTTCCATTACTGGGATTCCAAACTCTGACCAAATAGAATGAATCCATTTGAATCATGAAATCAAACCACTTGACTACTGATCAACGTACTACACACAAATCAAACATGTTCCCAACTAAGAGAAAAAAACCAAGAAATTCTTGTGAAGCACTAAAATCAGTTAATTTACAGTTTTGTAGTTTAATAAACTGCTTTTACCTTCTTTCTCCAACAAAAAGTAAGCAAAATTCATATGAAATAAGCAAATGTTTATGAAACTGCTATTATTTTTTTTAACATAGTAGAGGGCAGTGATACATCATTACAGTGATAAAATTATAAAGTTCACATCTCACTAACAAGGCGACATTGGTGTCAAACAGCTGCTGACTTTCTGACATTGTACTTTGTCTGCTAACTACATGACTTACATCATTCACTGCAATCTTTTTAAACAGATTCAGCAAATGGCAGCAGATTTGTTGCACCAACCCTGGTTGTGCTCCAGATCTACAAATACGACAGCAGGTCGTCCTGAAGTTTTTCCTCTTATCTCAGGATTGAATTGTTCAAATGTCACTAAATTTGATCGAGTATACCGAACACCAGATTAAGTGGATATGACTTAATTTAACTTTTATTTTAATTTAATATTTAACATTACTTGGCCAACACTGTTCCAAGATTACCAACACTCCCAAATTCCCAGCCAGCCTGGGTCAGTGTGTCTTTGGTTTTGAATTGTGTTGTTTGGATCTCAGTATTCCTGCTTTCAAGTCTAGTTTTCTAATGAAACCATATTTTTTAAGATTTACGTCTTCAGTAGGAACAAACAGGGTTGGAACTGAGAGCCACAGACAGGAAGTCAGAAAGTATTGAGAGACAGGGTAACATGTTGTTGTTTTTGGTCTTTTCATCTTCAGAGTAATACAGATATAATGTTATGTAATAATTTCAGCCAACATGAGTATAAAAATGTAAAATCCTCGACTGAGCTGATGGTTGTCCATCGTGAAATCCATGTGGATATGAGAGGATCTCCTTGGAGGTCCTACTCTGCTCCCTGAGCACCTTCCTCTTCAGTCAGCCCTCCTCCAGCTGCAGGAACACCCAGGTTATAATCATCCAGCTCAATGTTCTCCTGTCTGCCCTGCTTCTGCCTCCTGCAGGCCTGGAGAGACATGACAGCATGAGTCCTCTGTTCAGTTTAATAAACACAGACAGTGTCAGTACCTCCAGTAGAAGCAGAGGGCAGTGGTCACCAACAGCAGAGTCAGTGACAGAACAACCACACAAGGTGTTTTCTCCCAAAATCTGTTGGTGAACTGCCTGTGTTATCTGATCACACATCCTGACTGCCTTTTTCTTCAAACTGTAGAAAGGTCATGATATTCCCTGAACTCCTTTTTCCCCCCTTTTGTGTTCAATGTTAATTAGTCTTCTAATGGTGAATTCCCACAAAACACAGATACAATTACTCCCATGAGTAGACTGCATACAACGTCAATGCAAAGACGCAAATAGAAGTGAATTTACACCGGGTGACATGAATGGGGCAAAATTCTAATTCACATTGAAAATATTCAACTTTGAACGAAGAGACAGAGCTACTGCTTTACACTTGTCTGAGTAACAGTTTCGACTCCATTACAAGACACTTTCAATATCGGTTTTACCCAAATGTCCTGAAAGCTTGTTATCTATTAGCCACTCTCCCACACATTCTAATAAATTTCTAAGAGTGTACTCAGTCCCTCTGTTATCATTCCCAGTTAAAAGTAATGTGGAGTCATCAGCATACATCATTTATATACATAAGAAATAAAAGAGACCCTAAAACGGAACCTTGGGGCACTCCACATATAATATTGTGAGGTTCTGATATAACCCCATCAACATCACAGACGTTCTTGCAGTAAGATAAGAATTTTATTTATTACAGCAGTATGTCTTAAACCCATGCATTGCAGCTTTGACAACACTTGATTTACTGTGTCAAAGGATTTTTTCAAATCAAGCAAGATCATTCCAACATATTTCCTTTCATCAAAGTTTTATCTGATAAAGTCACAGAGGTGAACAAAACAGGTTTCAGTGAATATGTTGCTCTGAAACCAGGCTGATAACAAACTCATACAACATTTTTTCCTTACGAAGTTCTGCCTACTAACCTTGGACATGGTTGTTAAGATCGATACTGGCTGTAATATCCAACATCTGATTTACTATTTTTTTTTCAGTTTACAGGTAAACAGATACAGATAAATTTACTATATGAGTAACTACATTAGAAATTACACTGGGACTATCCCACAAGATTTGGCTGGAAAGATCCAAGTCATTTGATTTGTTTGACTCTCCCTTACCGTTTCCAGACAGGACAAAAATTCATCAGGAACAAAATATTTACAAATTACAAACTGTATCTCTTTCATCCACAGGGTAACTTAACAACCAAACTAGCAGCAAAGGTTTAAAAATTATTAAAATAGTTAAAAACCTCCCCTTTATTAAAATTAATCTTATCCTTAATAAGCAGCCCAATATTTCCAGCAGTGGCATCCACTTTGTGACTTTGATTTCTTATATCTTGATTGATTTCTAAAAAAATATATTTATCATCATATCAATTTTGACTTCTTAGACGTTAAAATATAAATCTCGGTCTGCAATAAAATAAAAAATCTGCACTTTTTAACTGTTAAATTCTAGTCTCCTTTATTGAAGCAACAGCATCAAGTGCAGCTAAAAAATTATCTTTAAAAAAAGATACACAAACACACACAGACAGACAGACAGACAGACAGACTCAAGCCCAGTACTCTACACTTCAGGATGTCACTGTCTTGGATAACATTAGACACAACACACTGGAAACACTGTAATTGATGATGTCACTGATAGGATTACCTGAACAGGTGAGATGAAGGATGTCAGAAGAGGACCGTGATTTTGCACAGTCCCTCAGAGCAAATCTGGACGGAAGACAGTCATAGCTGATCATCCAGACAGATCTGTCCGACAATTCTTTTCTCCATTCTACAGAAACAGCCGAGCCACAGTCCAGACGTCTGCAGGTAACAGCTGCTTCCTTCAGGGTCCAGTCAGAGCCAATCACTGGTCTCCATTCACCATTATGTTTCAGTTCCAGTGTTCCTGCACAGCGACTGTCTCCTCCCACCAACCTGACAGGCTCTGAACAGAAACAAGAGAGTCATCAGTAAAAGAATAAAGTGAGTTTCATCGAAATGAACCAATCAGAGCTGCAGCTCCTCTTCTACCTGAGCAGGTGAGTCCAACAGCTTTTCCAGGTGAGCAGGTGTTTCTAGCTGAGCCTGAGCTTCTACAGTCCAGGAGAGCAGACTCATGGCCTCCACACTGGAACTCTTTGGTCCACATTGGAGCCTCCACTTCTCCATAGAGCGCCCCCTGGAGGACTGAAGGAGCCCCACAGCCGAGCTCCCTACAGACCACCTCTGCATCCTGCTGGTCAAAGTCAGCTTCACACACTGAGGACCACCACTGGTTAGACTGGTCAGACTTCACCTCCAGTCTGCCTGAGCACAGACTAGACCCACCCACCAGTCTGACAGAGTCTGGATGGATAATAGAAGATAAAATAGAGATCGATAAAAGACAGCAGACACAAAATAAAAAGATGTCATTGATAGAGTCTCACAGGAATGACAGGATCTCTACAGGTCTCCCCCCCCTCTCTCTCTCTCTCTCTCTCTGTGTGTGTGTCAACACAAGTACATTACTGTCATATTATGTCACTCATGATGTCACTGATGGGCTTACCTGAACAGGTGAGATCCAGGATGTAGGAAGAGGACTCTGATGTTACACAGTCCCTCAGAGCAGATCCAGACCGAACACAGTAAGACCAGATATCCCATACAGGTCTGTCTGACGACTCTCTCCGTCCTACAGAAACAGCAGAGCCACAGTCCAGTTCTCTGCAGACATCAGCTGCTTTCTTCAGGGTCCAGTCAGAGCCAAACGCTGGTCTCCATTCTCCCTGATATTTCAGCTCCAGTGTTCCTGCACAGCGACTGCCCCCTCCCTCCAACCTGACAGACTCTGAACATAAAAAAGAGAGTCATCAGTAAAAGAATAAAGTGAGTTTCATCAGAACAGAAATGAACCAATCAGAGCTGCAGCTCCTCTTCTACCTGAGCAGGTGAGTCCAACAGCTTTTCCAGGTGAGCAGGTGTTTCTAGCTGAGCCTGAGCTTCTACAGTCCAGGAGAGCAGACTCATGGCCTCCACACTGGAACTCTTTGGTCCACATTGGAGACTCCACTTCTCCATAGAGCGCCCCCTGGAGGACTGAAGGAGCCCCACAGCCGAGCTCCCTACAGACCACTTCTGCATCCTGCTGGTCAAAGTCAGCTTCACACACTGAGAGCCACCACTGGTTAGACTGGTCAGACTTCACCTCCAGTCTTCCTGAGCACAGACTAGTCCCATCCACCAGCCTGACAGAGTCTGGACAGATAATAGAAGATAAAATAGAGAGAGATAAAAGACAGCCGACACAAAATAAAAAGATGTCATCAAACAACAATTCAGTGATACAAACTGCACTCAGAACAATTCCAACAGAAGTTCATCATTAGCAACAGAACACATCTTTATAACAGCACAGACTGCAGCAATGTTCCCATCACATTTACACTGAATACACTGGAATACTTGTTATCCATTTTTCAACACTTTCAACGTGTTTTCAGACAATAACACAACATCATCATCTGCATATTGATCTATTCTGGTCCTTCTGCTCAGGTTCTCCACAATCTTTGCTTTCCACACAAACAGGTTCAAAAGTTTGATTTCTTTCTGAGTTTACTGAGAAGATCTGTAACCCAGAATAACAATCTGTTTAGAAACTATCCAGAAAATCTAAAAGAGATAAAAGACGACAAAGAAGTTTTTACAGTAAGTAATACGTTTTTTTAAATGTTTACACTTTTGTTTTTTTAACATTACACACATTGGCCTGAAACACACACATACACCAAAGGATGCTGGTCCATAGAGGCAGGGAGGTTGCTCATCCTCTGTTTCTGAGAGGCAAGAGGGAGATCAAACTATAAACAGAATAAGTGGTTTAAATAAACAAAGACTAAATCTCAGGATAATTTATAAAATCAGTTTCTGCTTTGGAGAAAATCCATTATTGAAATTGTGATTGAAATGCTTCAACAGCGACACCTGCAGGACACACCTAGTGTCTGAAGGAAAGTGCAGCTGCTGTTTCAGTGTGGGTGTTTACCAATGGTGCTGGGATCATTACTGTCATATTGCCTTTGTAGCAGAGAAATAGAGCTGCTATGTTTGAACTACTTTGTTGAGGATAACTGCCAACTGTCCCTGAATAGAAAGCACACACTACTTTAAAAAGCCCTGGTGAACCTGGACTTGTGATAACGCATCCTTTGGAATAAAATATTGGAACTGAAATACAGTAAGCTTCGTCTGTCTGATTGGAAATGGGGCCAGCTTTGATTCAAGCAGCAAGTAGTCATCATCAGTCAGCACACTTTCCTTCACATGTGTTGAACACTGCCCTGCTTCTTGTTTCATCTCACAGCCTTGATAAATACTCTATCTTCTGCATTAGGCCTGTAGGGTTCATCTGGAAACAACAGCAGTGAATAAAATGATGTTGGTTTTAAGAACTCTTGGAAGCCATTGATTTACTGTTTCATTGTTATTGAACAGAAGAAAGTAGAGATTAGTAAACTAGTGTAAAATAACATGAGGCTGTGGGTTGGTTTTCCTCCTGTCCTCCACAATGTTTGAGTCAGCAGCCACTGATGCACACACAGGACCTGGACACATGCATTAGTGGACAGATATCAGAGTGATGAGGCTGCCACACAGTCACTGCTCCAAGCAGTTAGGGCTTCAGTGCCTTGCTCAAGAGACCTCGGCAGAGGCCAGGAGGTGAACTGGCATCTCTACAGGTGTGTGTGTGTGTGTGTGTGTGTGTGTGTGTCAACATTGGTACATTACAGTCACAGATGATGTCACTGATGGTCTTACCTGAACAGGTGAGATCCAGGATGTAGGAAGAGGAATCTGATGTTACACAGTCCCTCAGAGCAGATCCAGAATGAATACAGGCAGACCTGATCCACCACACAGGTCTGTCTTTGGACTCCTTTCTCCGTCCTACAGAAACAGCAGAGCCACAGTCCAGTTCTCTGCAGGCAACAGCTGCTTTCTTCAGGGTCCAGCCATAGCCAAATGCTGGTCTCCACTTTCCCTGTTTCACCTCCAGTGTTCCTGCACAGCGACCGTCTCCTCCCACCAACCTGACAGACTCTGAACAGAAACAAGAGAGTCATCAGTAAAAGACTAAAGTGAATTTCATCAGAACAGAAATGAACCAATCAGAGCTGCAGCTCCTCTTCTACCTGAGCAGGTGAGTCCAACAGCTTTTCCAGGTGAGCAGGTGTTTCTAGCTGAGCCTGAGCTTCTACAGTCCAGAAGAGCAGACTCATTGCCTCCACACTGGAACTCTTTGGTCCACATTGGAGACTCCACTTCTCCATAGAGCGCCCCCTGGAGGACTGAAGGAGCCCCACAGCCGAGCTCCCTACAGACCACCTCTGCATCCTGCTTGTCAAAGTCAGCTTCACACACTGAGGACCACCACTGGTTAGACTGGTCAGACTTCACCTCCAGTCTTCCTGAACACAGACTAGTCCCATTCACCAGCCTGACAGAGTCTGGACAAATAATAGAAGATAAAATAGAGAGAGATAAAAGCAGACACAAAATAAAAAGATGTCATCAACTGGTAAATGGACATCTTTCTAGTCTTTTGACCACTCAAGGCACCGTACACTACATGCCACATTCACTCATTCACACACATCGATACAGCGATAGCCATAGCAAAAGCAAAGTAATTAATTCATATATAATTATATCACAGAACAATTTGAAGTTCAGTATTGTGCTCAAGGACACGTCAACATGCAACAGGAGGAGATGGGGATCGAACTGTCAACCTTCCGACTCGTGGACAACTCACTCTTCGTCCTGAGCCACAGCCGCCCCAATCCAGTGATTCAAACACATCTTTATAACAGCACAGATTATTAAAATAACCTGATGGTCTTACCTGAACAGGCGAGATCCAGGATGTAGGAAGAGGAATCTGATGTTACACAGTCCCTGAGAGCAGATCCAGACTGAACACAGTTAGACCTGACCCTCCAGACACGTCTGTCTGAGGACTCCTCTTTCCGTAGTACAGAAACAGGAGAGCCACAGTCCAGTTCTCCACAGGCAACAGCTGCTTCCTTCAGGGTCCAGCCAGAGAGAGAGTCACCAACTGGTCTCCAGTCTCCCTGATGTTTCAGCTCCAGTGTTCCTGCACAGCGATTGTCTCCTCCAACCAACCTGACAGGCTCTGAACAGAAACAAGAGAGTCATCAGCATAAGAAGTGACTATAATTATTTATTTCTCTTTTCTTTCTGTATTTACCTGTGTTTTGTTCTCCTTCTATTTGCAGTCCTGAGGAGAAAAACAGAAAATATACATAAGTATAAAGCAGCATTTTTATTGGAGGACACTGCAGTCAGTTTACCTGTTTACTACAGGTTAGAAGAACATGTGAATACCCTGAACACAAAAGTTTTCATTTTGTTTCTGCTTGAAATGATCCCAAACATTCTGACAGTTTCTCTGGCCTGTCTCTTCTTTTGCCACTCGCTTTTTCTCTCTCCGAAGCACAATGTCCAACAGTAATCGTCATCTGTTGAAAACACAGTACGCGTTATATAGTTGTATGGATTAAACAAAGCCTTGGTGCAACGTAATTTGCATAGATGATTTTTAGAGGAATTGTTTCAACCCTACTTAAGATATAACATTATAGGACCCGCTAGTCTCGATAGCAGTGTCAGTAAGCTTGGACCTTACTGATTTTCGGGTTTTGAGAAAGTTGGAACCGGGTCTTGATCCCCCATCCCTAACAATGAGTGACCTCCATACAGTGGTGTAGTGGTCCCTGGAGAAGCGGGTATATTCTCAATCTTTGCCCTTTCTTTAACGCAGCCCAGAAAAACGCCCTGTTTTAGAAACAATGACATGTAATTTATTAGATATATTATATATTCTAATATTATTATATCTATTTAGTTTACCCAAAAATCCGTCAGTAGTATTTGCTCATTGTCACATAATTTTTGCTGCTTGATCTCAGGGAGGAAGGATTATGAAATTACTGAACCAATACTGGCCCACAGACTAGTGAGAGACAACTATGCATTTTGAGTGAACTATTCCTTATTCCTGGAAGGACACCTATTCTCTCACTTGGCAAGTCAGTAGTTTCTTTTGTAAACTGTCTTTGAACAGCTGATTGCAACAGATAGCGTGGGCCAGAGTGTGCCACTATTATAAAATGAACATGACTTGATCAGGAGCAGTTTGTAGGTATAGATAGATAGATAGATAGATAGATAGATAGATAGATAGATAGATATTATATTATATATTATATTTATATTAGATATATAGGTGCGAGCGTCGATGTTGACTGTACCGGTGAAGCATCGCTAACATTAGCTGAGCTGCTGGCTGATGTTGATGTTTGTAATTGTCAAATTAAATGTTTGTTTGGATAGCTCGCTTCATCTTACCGGTTCATTACAAATCCTAAAGGCAAATCATTTAAAGTAAACTTGTAAAAGTGAATTTGTCTTTAGCAATATTTACATCGACATGACCCGCCCTTCTCTGCCTCTGATTGGCTCATTCCTCGTCATGCCTAAAGTTAACCAATCTAATCAGTAAAGGCAGCGAGTATTGGCCAATTAGAGGCAGAGTAGTGTGGGTCATGGCTTCACCATCCTAGGGAAAAAATGGGCAATTTGGCCCGCAGATACTACTGAATGGTGGCATCAGGGGGGTTAGAAATGGGTATACGCAATGCTGACTGAAAAATAGTGAGTGCCAAAACTAACAACAAAATTACAGTTACCTTTTGTGTTTGTGTTTGGATTTAAACAGCTCCAGATTGCGGTGCAATTTATCAGTCCTGGTAACACAGAGAAAGTGCGGAGCAGGGATGGAGAAGGACTCCCACAGAGTAATACAAATCCAGGAGAGAGCATTAATCTTTATCACCTTCTAAGCTTGCAGATGTTTCAAGATGTTTGGCCAAAGTGATGGTAATTTCTTGGCTCTCTCTCCTCGTCTGTTTTTGAACATATGATTTTTGGTGGAACAATTTTTATCAGTTCCCTCTGCTTGTGCTATTACCTCAGCCTCAACTACTGCTCGCTCTCTGTGGAGACATATTCACATATGCTAATGATTAAAAAGTCATACCAGTCAGAAGACAGCTTTCGTTTTGAGGGGAACAAAAACAACTTGTTCTCTTTTCACTTTTTCCATAACTTTGTGATTCTAGTTATGGTTTTTGGATTGAAGGAATTTCTCTCTCCAGTGTTTGGTGCAGCCTTTACTGAGTTACCTAAGTGAACTGTATTCTGCTGACTGTTCATTTCCATCGTCTCTATATGTTTTGTTTGGATTACATGAATGAATTACTCTCAGGGACTTTTTGTTTGTGGGGCTATTGTTGCACTTGCAGTGGTGTGTTGAGTGTGGTTGTGTCAGATGTCTACTGTCTCTGATTTCTCTCTCTCTCTCTCTCTCTCTCTCTCTCTCTTTCAGCAGAGTTGATGGTGGCTGCACCGTGCAAGGTAGCCTTGTGAGTAAAAAACAGCTGTGTGACAGCCGATTTAAACAAAAGATCAATAAAACCTGATACCGGTGATACCAATCTTTGAGATCAGATTGGACATCCCTTGCACAGAAAGATAATCACTGGTGGGACTCCATTAAAAAAAAAAAAATCTAATTAAGTAGAGGCTTTGTAATTAATTAATCTCAATTAATCGCATATCAATATTTGACACGAGAAGCAACATTTTTCAATTTAAATGGATTTTGGTATATGACTGAATCAATGAATGGACACTGAGTGTTAACATAAAGTGCAATATGAATAAAGAATATTTTGATTGCATTGTTCACAAGGCACAAACTTAATTTCAAGTTAGCTATATTCAAGCTTTTTCAGGACTTTTTGTAAACTTTTCTATGTCTTCTTTGTTTTTGTTTATTAAAATAAAAAACCTGCTCGAACTAGGAGCGTTGTCTGTTGTATGTTTGGCATTGAGGTGGTAGCGGAGGCTGGAAGTGCTCCGGTGATTCTTTCTTGCACAAATTGCACACAACTGTGCTTTTAACAGGCTTTCCACCCAGTAGTTTATTAAAACTTAAAACTCCGCCCACCGAACCCAGCAGTTCCAGTTGGAGTGCAAGAATAAATTGCGATTAAATGCGTTATTTTTTTTGTCGTGTTATTTTTTCTGTAATTAATTAATCGTAATTAACGCGATAAAGTCCCAGCCCTAAATATATATATATATATATATATATATATATACATATTACTATTTACAGAATGTATATAAATATATTAATAGGTGGTTGCAAACTAATTATTGGGTAAAAATAGAATAAAAAACTGGCTTTGATGAAAATCTGAAGGATTAAAATTTAATGTGAATGATTTTACAGAGTTTTGTGAAAAACAGATAAAAAACATTCTTCAACTGAATCAACCAACAGCAGTTTGATTGATATTCACTCATAACAAAACTGATTTAAAATCAATGAAAATGGAGATATCTGTTTCTGTAAATGAAGCCTTCATATGTTCCTCCAACATCCAACACAAATATTTAACACATCATCTTTAAAGCAGAGTCCTACCTGAGCTCAACAGCAACAGCAACAGTACCAACATGTGATCCATGTCCAGGTAGAGCGTCTCTTTGTCCATCTGTCTGGTCTCTGATCTGGTCTCTCTGATATGTGCTGTCCTCAGTGTCTGTCTGCGTACAGGAAGAGGTGGAGCTTTACTGGAGTATATCTGACTGACTCTCTGTCACATGTTCAGCTTTTTCTGTCGGCCATCCCAGATTGCAAGGAATGTTCCCACAACGTTAGCTAACATTCCCTACAAGTTCTAAGTATGGTTTAACAAAAATGATTTAATATAATGTTCAAAGATGTTCAGAACAGAAAGTGGATTATTTCAAATAATGTTGAGGCACATGTCATCATTCTGCTGGTGTAGGGTGCATTGTCAATTATTTTAGTGATCTGTGATAAAATATTTTTTGAAATAGAAAATATGGTGTGTGATATATATTATTCAAAGAATGTCTGTATGGATTCTGGTAACATTTGAACACAGCACTGACATCTGCCCTGTATCTACAGCACTTACATCTGCCCTGTATCTACAGCACTGACCTCTGTAAATGTTGTCAAATGGACTCAAATCTTTATTAACTCTCTCTGAAAGAAATTAGTGTCAACTTATTGGACTTCACTAAAACTTATGAAATAAAGTTAATATATAATTTCTGTTACTATTATATGTATCAAAATAACAGTACAGCCCTCTGACCTGCATTTACAGCACTGATCTATGAATTGTATATACAACACTGATATTTATCACTGTAAATAGGTCTATGAAAAGCATTTAATTACAGTTTCCTTTGTTTGATATATTCTAAAATGTATTTAGAAATACATTTAAATAATTTATCTTGGTGTGGTGTCTACTCTATTTCATCCTGAAGTGATCTACCCAAGGAATAAATTGTGTTATTTCTGTTAAGTGCTTGTCCCTGTTCCACTCATTCTAACAAACATCTTTGGCTGCCATAGAAACATCACCTTACAACGCACTTCCAACAGACAAGGGCATTCTTCTCAGGCTTCTGATGACGTTGTGAGTAAAGGAAAAAGACCTCACATTTGCAGTGCATTTTGTGTCATTTTATCTTCTGAGAAGATATAAAAATCATTAATAACAGAGATGATTATCACTCCCAGACGAGCCCCTATTTAGTCACAACCTGGCTCAAAAGAGTGTGACAAAGAGGGAGACCACACAGTCTGTGAATTGTTAACACAATGTAATTAAGTAAATACCAAAATAATCAATACAGTTTAATATGTCTATTAGTAAATCAGTATGTCTGCAATGTCTGTGTGAGTGAAGGGTGAGGTGTATATTTATAAATGTAAAATCCAGAACACAAACAAAAACCAACATTTCAGTCAGCAGGTCAGGGGAAGAGAGTGAGAGAGCCTTGCAGGTCTGATTTATAGCCTCCTGAGCCAAGCCTCCTCAGGTGAGCTGCATCAGAGGGTAATCTCAGCTCCACCCCCTACTTCCTGAAACAAAGAGTATACAACCAAGCAAGAGGAACAGAATAAGGCCAACCCTAGGGCCGTCACACTGAATTTAAATACATTGACATTTATCAGTCATCAGCTCATCATCTGTGTCACCTGTATTGTTACCTGTGTTTGCTTTACTAATTGAGGCGCCATCTTGTGGTTACATAAAAACACAGCAAACCAGGCAACAGAACAAACCAAAATGCTTAAAGATAGGACCTCATTAAAAAGTGTATCTGTAAGCAAAAGATAAACTAAAGCATGACTTACCATCCTGTGCAGGAGGAGCTGACTCCTCTTCATCACTACTGCTGTACCTAGGCTGCTGACTTGACTGAGCCTTTTCACTGCTGCTGGTAGAAGCTGTGGCTGGCTCTGACTCTTTTCTTTTTTTTGAAGAAGCTCTGAATATCTCTGCTTCTCTTCGTAACTATTCTCTTAATATCCCTGGGGGAAATGTAATTCAATCACTCAATCAGTCAGTCAGTCAATTCACTTTAAAGTAATAGCTATAACTACAAACGTCAAGCAGGATCATTGTCAAATTGGGTTAGAATCAGTGTGTAAAATACAGGTGTTGGTGGGGCTCTGGACCCCTTAAATAACAGCTTTGACTCCATTAAAATGTCAAAAAGAAGGGAGGTGTCAACAATGTGCCTAATTATGTCTATTTATAGGATCTACAAAGGTTTATTTTTACATAACTACCACTCTTACCACTCACTTTTAATAACACTATTAACACATATTGCATCTCAAGCATTTGTGGCATTTGAATGCAGTTTGCTTTGCCTCTGCCTATTTAAACGTCTAAAAACATGTGAACTGTGAAGATGAGCTAATTGATACAAACAAAAAGTCCTTCATCTCCAAGAGAAATAAGTCTTTTAAGAGCCCTTAAAGCACAGAGCAAATAAATAAGTCACAGCTTGTTCTTCTGTTATAGCTAACTTAAATCTAGACTGTCACTCTATATTTCACACACAGGTGGGCAAAAAAAAAAAATTTAGCTCTATTGAACACACACATCAGAAAAAACAGTCTTCAGTCCAGAAAATAGGTTTTCAAATAATAAAAAAACAAAATGCTAACATTCAATGCTTAATTGTTCCTTTCTGTTAGGATAAAGTTTCTCCAATTCAGAGGGAACTACGATATAACTAAACATTAAACTACCATTCCTCTCAATCGATAGACTGTCAGCGTTTTCTATATTTTTTGTTTTGTTGATGTTGTAACTTTCTCCGTCCCCCCCGGGCCCCAGCAGCAGCAGGGCAGCGTGCCCCATGGGTCACCGACCTGCATGGCCAAACGTCCGCTGAGCAGAAATCAGCTCACAGCCTCAGTACGACCATTACTGTGTTAGTTAAAAATGAAAAACTGGCCCTAAATATTGATCAACTTATTTGATTGACAGCATTTTTTTTCTTGTGTTGACGAACTTGACCAACTACCTATCAGATCTGGGGTGGCCACAGGTGGCCAATGAGCCAGGCCACCCCCCAGAATCGCCATTGCTTCAATATACTGAATACATAATGACATAGCATTTTGAACTGTAATTGCACCTGCTCTCTCAGTCCTGCCCTCCTGACAGTTTCGTCTTGGATCTATAATATTTTCCAACCATGTAGTTTATATAGCAAGTTACTTGAAGAACTGGTCTCTTCATCACTGTTAATAATGAATAAATAGCCTATTGGATCCACCCAACCCTATTTGACGTCAGAAGTCGTTGCACTCCGCCGATAAATACAGAGACTGACTCTCACATCAAGCTCATACAGCCACTGAGATCAACTCCAACCGAGGAAATCCAATATCTGGAAGACTGGCAGAAAATCAGCCACAGAGTCCTGGTCCAAACAGAGTCCAAACAGGTCAGTAGTTTGAGCCTTTTGTCTACATTTAACATAGAGGCACAAATTGAATCAATATATTTTCAAAATCCCAAACCAGGACTGTAAACCATCAGGGTCATAATTGTTTTGGCAGTCTGTCCCAGTGGGGCTAACCATGGTACTGTATGTGAACATCAGACAACACCTAACAACGTGTGTTGTTAGGTGTTATCTCTTGCAGAGCTCCTGTTTTTCTTTTTGCCCTTGAACTCGACCGTAAAGTTTTCGGCCTCTGTTTAGTTCATGTATGATAAAATAGTAGCATGGCTACATGGTTCTTGGTTGAGCTGACAAAAACACAGACCCAAACTCTTACTTCCACCAGGCACAGCTTTAAAACGTCGCGACTGCATCGCCAAAGTTCAGCATATTTCTTTTACTGAAGATTATGCACTTTAGGGTTCTTCTCAAAAGATGACTGTGGTAAGTTATTGTGTTTATGGTAATAATCTTGTTGCAAATAATTACCAGTTAACTGTGTATGTAGATCAGGTAATACAAGTGGAAAAAAGAGTCTGGATAGATGTGTAAACAGAAGGGATTACTGCTCACACATGAGCTGTGATTTCAGTAAATGAAAGCAAAGGAAATATTAAACAAATAAATGATTTTTCTCTTGGCTCACAAAACTTTACATCCTCTTTCTGTCTTTTTCTGTGTTTCTCTGTAGTGGCACAACCATGATGAGAGAGGACTACCTGAGAGACCCAGACTACTTTATGGCTTTAGCCTGTCTGTCAGCCAAAAGGAGCAAAGACCCAAGCACACAGATGTGTGTGTGTGTGTGTGTGTGTTTGCATGGGTATATTATTAGTAGGACTTAGGCAACCAAAAAAAATCTTGGTTGATAGTAGGGCTGGGTATCGGTACTCGATACCTTTCAGGTATCGACCGAAACAACATAGTATCGAGTAGTATCGAAACTGCGCCTGTCAAACGATACCTGCAATCGGTTCTTTTTGTACCCACTACCCAGATCAAGAAAAAAAAAAGACTGTTTCTATGGTTTTGCTTTGTATGGCGGTAAAGCGTGCCCTTATGTCTGGTTGGTTAGCCAGGACCTGTTTGGTTAGCCAGGACCTGTTTGTCAGTCTGGAAGCTGAAGTCCCACAGCACCTTGGCCCTGTTGTTGTCAGCCACCTTCTGTGGTGCGGCCCATTTGGATTTGGGTACTTCTATTCCATACTGGGTACAGATGTTCCTGTACACTATTCCAGCCACTTGGTTGTGTCTCTCCATGTACGCTGACCCGGCTAGCATCTTACACCCTGCTACTATGTGCTGGACTGTCTCAGGGGCATCTTTGCATAGTCTGCACCTTGGGTCAGATCTACTCTTGTAGATCTTGGCCTCTATGGCTCTTGTACCTAGGGCCTGTTCTTGTGCTGCCATGATCAGTGCCTCTGTGCTGTCTCTGAGTCCAGCCTTTTCCAGCCATTGGTCTCTATCTTCTCGATATCAGCCACTTCTTCAATTTGGCGGTGGTACGTGCCATGTAGGGGCTTGTCCCTCCAGGTTTTCTGCTCCTCTTCTTCTTCGGCACTCTTATTGGGTTTCTGTTGCCTGAGACATTCACTTAGCAGTTCATCCTTTGTGCCCATTTTTCTTATGTACTCTTGGATTTTTGATGTTTCATCCTGGATAGTGGCCTTGATGCTCACTAGTCCTCGGCCTCCCTCTCTCCGCTTAGCATACAGTCTCAGGGTGCTGGATTTGGGGTGAAACCCTCCGTGCATGGTGAGGAGCTTTCTTGTCTTGATATCTGTAGCTTCTATCTCCTCCTTTGGCCAGCTTATGATCCCAGCAGGGTATCTGATGACTGGTAGTGCATACATGTTGATGGCTTGGGTCTTGTTCCTGCCATTCAGCTGACTTTTCAGGACCTGCCTTACTCTCTGGAGGTATTTGGTTGTGGTTGACTTCCTTGCGGCTTCCTCATGGTTTCCATTAGCCTGTGGGATACCAAGGTACTTGTAGCTGTCTTGGATATCACCTATGTTGCCCTCTGGTAGGTCAACCCCTTCAGTTCTGATCATCTTGCCTCTCTTTGAGACCATCCGACCGCACTTGTCCAATCCGAATGACATTCCTATGTCGTTGCTCTAGATCCTGTTGGTGTGGATCAGTGAGTGGATTTCTCGCTCATTCCTGGCGTACAGCTTGATGTCATCCATGTAGAGCAGGTGGCTAATTGTTGCTCCACTTCGGAATTGGTGCCGGTAACCAGTCTTTGTGATGATCTGACTGAGGGGGTTAAGGCCTATGCAGAACAGCAGTGGTGATAGCGCATCTCCTTGGTATATGCCGCATTTGATGTTGACTTGGGCAATTGGCTTTGAGTCGGCCTCTAGGGTTGTCTTCCACATTCCCATCGAGTTCTGGATGAAGGCCCTTAGGTTCCTGTTAATCTTATACAGTTCCAGACATTCCAGTATCCATGTGTGGGGCACTGAGTCATAAGCTTTCTTGTAGTCGATCTAGGCGGTGCACAGGTTGGTCTGTCTGCTCTTACAGTCTTGGGCGACTGCTCAATCGACCAGTAGCTGGTGCTTGGCTCCTCTGGTGTTGCTACCAATTCCTTTCTGAGCCCCGCTCATGTATTGAGCTGTGTGCTTACTCATCTTAGCCGCGATGATGCCTGACAGGGCCTTCCATGTAGTAGAGACAGGTTATTGGCCGGTAGTTGGATGGGATGGGTCCCTTCTGAGGGTCCTTCAGGATTAGGACCGTCCTGCCCTGGGTTAGCCACTCTGGGCGGGACCCATCCCTTAGCAGCTGGTTCATCTGTGCTTCTAGGCGTTCATGGAGTGCTGTTAGCTTCTTCAGCCAGTAGGCATGGATCATATCGGGGCCTGGTGCTGTCCAGCTCTTCATCTTTGACACTCTTTCTTGGATGTCTGCCATTGAGATGGTTACTGGTTCTTGTTCTGGGAGGTTGCTGTGGTCTGCTCTTAAGTCCACTAGCCATTGGGCATCTGGGTTGTGTGATGCCTCTTTTTCCCATATGGCCTTCCAGTATTCTTCCACCTCAGCTCTTGGTGGGTCTGACCTGTTGTTATTTCCTCCCTGCCACTGAGAGTACACCTTGGCTGATTCAGTAGAGAACAGCTTGTTTATTCTCCTGGCCTCTGCCTCCTTGGTGTATCTCTTCAACCGGGTGGCCAGTGCTGTTGGTCTCTGTTTGGCAGTTTCGAGTGCTTCAGGTATGGAGAGCTTGGTGTATTTCCTGGGTGCCCCTTATACATGTATATATGTATATCCGTAGCAATAAACACTCAGTAGCAGTAGTTAGTACATTGGCCCACATTTGCATTTGTCTGATCTTCACATTTATAAATGAACAATGTTAATTCAGTTTGATACTAATCACTGCCCTTTGAGCAAGTAGTAGACATAACTAGGCTATATGGACAGCAATTGTTTTGGTCACACGGTGTACCAAACCGAGATAGTCACATACTAAACCAAACTGTTTGGGGCCCTCACATAGGGGGCCCCTTATGGCCATAGCCTCAAGTGACATCACTCGAGGCAACTGTTGGTTAGATCTGAAGACTACAAGTTTGAATATAAAAATTAGCTACCTTAGTAGGACGACTGTAACTTACTCCTCCTTTCTGTTTGAGATTAGCAGCTTTAGGCTATTAGCCACTACTATCATAACAGAAGTGAATCTCTTCAATCTCTAAAAAATGTTAAGTTAACAGGATTCAGTCACTGGAGCGCATAAATGCGTTAAAAAACATAAACAGTCAGTGCCTGTGTCAGAAAACACATCATCTGTTATGTGTTGGTAATCTAGAGAACCCAGGTCCAGACACAGAAGGGGAGGCAGTAGTGAAAAAAAAAACAGTACAGTACAACCTCATTAAATTTCAAATAATATAACTTGCAATGTCTCTCGACAGTGTGCCATGCAGAGCTGAATGCCATTATGAACAAGAACAGTGCTGATGTGAAAGGCTGCACCATGTATGTGACTTTGTTCCCCTGCAACAAGTGTGCCAAGCTCATCATCCAGGCAGGTGTGTTGACCACCCACATACACACACACACACACACACACACACACACACACACACACACACACACACACACTCCACAATAACAATATCTTCCTGCCGGACAACGCTGTGAATGATTAGGAAGAAAATGAAGATGCTGTTCATGTTATTAGACAGAGAGAACGATCACTTCCATGATTCACTGATGTGGGATAAAACACAATGTATGATACACACGATGAAGCTTTACATCATTTTCTTTTATTCCACTGCAATTGAGAGGAAAAGAAGAAGTAATAAATGTTTTGAGTGTGAGTGTAGTGGAAATCAACAGATTTCAGTTGATCAGGTGTATTTGGAATTAATATATTGCTATATGGCATATATAGTATATATAGTGGCATGAGAATGTGCCAGAGGCCACTAAACTTGGACTTTCACAATCCAAATGTTTCTCTGGGCTACTTTTGGGCACCGGTTGGCCACTTCATATCCTTGTGGAAAGCCCTAATATATATAAAATTTTTATTACCTCTTGCTGGATTGACTTTGTGATGTGAACGACAAAATTTAGGTCAGTGGTTCCCAACCAGGGGGTTGTGAGGTCACGAGGACTTCTTAATTTTAAGGTGCTTGACTGCCATTGCCAATACTGTTGTTGCTGTGCACCTGTCTGTCTGTCTGTCTGTCTGTCTGTCTGTCTGTCTGTCTGTCTCTCGTCTCTCTCTCTCTCTCTCTCTCTCTCTCTCTCTCTCTCTCTCTCTCTCTCTCTCTCTCTCTCACTCACCCACCCACCCCAACTGGTCGAGACAGATGACCACCCACCTAGAGCCGGAGGATCTGTCCTAGGTTTCTGCCTTTTAACAGGCAGTTTTTCCTTGCCCTTGTCTCCAAGGTCTTGCTCATGGTGGTACTGTTGGGTCTCTGTAATTAATGTTTTAAAGAGTTCGGTCTAGACCTGCTCTATTTGAAAAGTGTCCTGAGATAACTTCTGTTATGAATTGGCGCTATACAAATAAAATTGAATTGAATTGAATTGAACTGTTATCAGGTATATATTATGAAATATCCATAAAATATGTCACTTAGTTGCTCATCCGTTTACTCAATGATAGAAAAAGGTTCCCTCATGGAAAAGGGGACGTGAATGAGTGCAGAAAGAGAGAGGAAGAGAGGAGCTCAGTGCATCATGGGAAATCCCCCGATAGTCTAGGCCTATAGCAGCATAACTAAGGGATGGTTCAGGACTCACCTGATCCAGCCCTAACTATAAGCTTTATCAAAGAGGAATGTCTTAAGCCTACTCTTGAATGTGGAGAGGGTGTTACTCATTTCATTTCTGTCGGTCACATACAGTGACATACATTGTACTATTAGCAATATTGTATATATTGTATTACTATAAGGTACATAGACTCTCATTATATTTCTATTTCCATTTGAATTTTGCATACTTTTATGTATGCTCTATATACATTTATATTCTATATATATTGTGTTAGATATTGTAATATAAGTATTATTTTTATTCTTTAACATGCACCTTGAACAATTGTAACAAACAAATTTTCCCCCAAAGATCAATAAAGTATTTGTGATTTGTTTGTTAAGAAGACTAATAATGGTATTTATTCAACACTCCTGCCATCCTTCATTATCCCTTCCTTCCTCTGTCCAGGTATTAGGGATGTGGTCTTTCTTTCTGATAAGTACCATACCCTTGTGGAGACGGAAGCTTCCAGAAGGCTGCTCAGCACAGCAGGCATACAATTCAAGTGAGTAACTGCTTTTCTCCGGCACACAGGAAAAAACAGAACTCGTGTTGCTTTCTTGCCTTAAAGTGAAATTTCACCCTGATACTCAGGCTCTGTTATCTTGTGATGGGTTAATTTCTATTAACCTGTTTTGTTGCACCAAGGTTTTCCCAACTTCAGAATACTTTTCAACAAGCCTATGAGAATGTGCTTGTACATTTTGTTCATTTAGGTCAACAGTGTGTCTGGTGGAATATGACACCTAATGCTTACATTTTAAATATAATCCATTTAAAACAGAGTTATCATTGATGTACTTCTATAGTAACTTAACCAAACATTATTATAGAATATCGGTTGATATATCAGTCTAAGTCATCCACATTTGACCAGTTATTCATCACAACAATACACCAGAAAACAACAATGGGCAATAACAAGGCAATAAGGTTGACAAAATGTTTGAGGGCAGTCCACAGTGCTGCAAGGTATGTCAAAGGCTTTCACTTCAGTTTTATTTGTATAGCACCAATTCATAACAGAAGTTATCTCAGGACACTTTTCAAATAGAGCAGGTCATAAAATTATTTACAGAGACCCAACAGCTCCCACCATGAGCAAGCACTTAGCGACAGCGGCAAGGAAAACCTTTCATTTTAGAGGCAGAAACCTCGGACAGACCCCGACGCTAGGTGGGTGGGAGGAAGACAGAGAGAGAGAGACAGACAGACAGACAGACAGAGGTGCACAAGGTGGTGGACAATGAGCAGTGATTATATTAATAATAGTAACTTTAGTAATAGGCTTTATGGTTATTTTCACATTTTATAACATTTATTTTAACCTCTAAAATAGCACTTTAGTTTTGATGTTTGAGCAGATGAGATGAAAGTATGATTTCAAAAGACAATGAAGAGGAAACTCTCTTTGTCATCCATGTTTTCTTTCCATGTGTGTCCTCATACCTGTTTGCCCTGTAATTATGTACATACTGTTGTTTTCCTCTGTGTGTCGTGGCAGGGAGTTCCAACCCCAGAGGGCTGAGATTCCTATTGCCTTCAGATCCTTCTAAGACCCTTAAACAGCATGACTATGGCAACACGCAAACCCCGAATGAGGTGGAAGACTGCTGAGATTGAAAGGGACTTTGATGCCTCTTTTCTCTATGTCTTCTTGCCGCTTGCTTTGCTTAAAGGAAAACTCAAACATATCTCGAGTTTACCTGACACTTTGCCCCTTGAGCATGCTCCCACATTTATTTCCTTTTTAAGGTCCAGTGTGTAACATTTAGGAAGATCAGAAATGGAATATAATATTCATATGTATGTTTTTATTAGTGTATAATCACCTGAGAAAAAGAATTGTTGTGTTTGCGTTACATTAGAATGATGTTGTCTCCAGATGCTGCAGGTTGTTTCTATAGTAGCCCAGAACAAACACTGGCTCCAAATAAGGCTGTTTTTCACATGTTTCTTGGCCACCATAGTTTTCCCCTCACACTTGGAAAGGAAGGGTGAAACAAGTGAGTTGCAACCTGCAACTACATCGCTAGATTCCACTAAATCCTATGTTTTCCTTTACCTTTAAAACTCCCTTTGGGTTTAGGAATTCACGAGCACACTGAACACTCTTCAGTGTTTGATTTTAAAATCTTTTGTTTTGACTAATACAGACACACCTTAATATTATGGTAATTTGACAGTGGTTGCTGCCCAGTAAATCAGTGAATACTGGGAGCTGCTCATTGTCACTGAGCATCTTACCATCCAACCACAATACAAAGTTTCCTTATCTCAACACACTATTTATATATTACTGTGTGCATATGGGGTTTTTAATATCATTTAAGCAATGTGTTCTGAAAGGTGTTGCTATACATTTTTTTGTAATTGCAATGTGTGGGTTAGGGTTTTTAATTAAAAAATGTCTAATTATCACTCAAAACACAGTTTATTTTTTAGATTGCCATCGTTTTCCTACTTTGTGCTCATTTACCACAGTCTTCGCATGTGTGCCTTCCTATTAAATGACTTGGAACCACTTCTCAGTTCTGTCTTCATCATCTGTCATGTCGAAGTGTCCTTGAACCCCAAATTGCTCTCGACGCTGTGCATCGGAGTATGAGTGTATATGAATGAGTAGTTTCTGTTCTGGTTAGCAGTTGGCACAGTGTGTAACCATCAGTGTGTGAATGGGGTGAGTATGGCATGTACAGTGTTGGGCAAGTTACTTTTAAAAAGTAATTAGTTACAGTTACTAGTTACTTCTCCAAAAAGTAATTAAATTAGTTATTCAGTTACAAATTATAAAAATCACTAGTTACTGCAGAAAGTAACTATTGCGTTGCTTTCAAGTAAATTTTTAAATGTGACCCCACCTCCACCCCTCTTTAACGGAACTTAAAATACATGAGCATGTTCAATTATTTATGATAAATCTGAATATTATAATGAAATGGACACTTACTACATTATTAACAGAAACAATGTACACAAGTCTAAACTATTTTAATGTTGCTGTGGGACAAAGTGAGACTAGCCTCCAATCAAATGCCATGTATGTAGATATTATATTTATATAGTGGATCGATGCAAATAACACAATAGATGTTTTGGAACTTTTGACATTCATTGCCCCTCAACAGGCCACAACTGGGCAAAATTAAATTATGCCTGTTATACCAAAAAATAAATAACAAATATATACAATCTTTGTAGTGCAAATAAATAAAAAACAAACAAAAAAAAACTTCAGACAATTGGTAGATAAACTGTACTTCAAGTATATTCTTCCTCGAAAAAGTAGAACAGTGTAACTGTACGAAAGGCTTTTATTGTGAAGGTGCATTTAGGGAAAGTGACGCAATCACGCCCCGTGGCGCGGTGACCCGCACACAGCCTGCAGCCGAGGCGACGGACCTTTTCCTTTTCTACCTTTACACCTGGACACACCTGTGGGGACGTTTAGTATATTTGGCCTTTAACTAAGGTTGTTGTTGTTTGGAGTGAGTTTTATTGTGTTACTCTGAGTGTTAAGTGGATGCAAGAAGTAAGTATCGTTTCTATATTGTGTTAATGACGACGCACCTCGTTAACTCTCACGTGTGTTTAACGCCGACAGGTAACGGATGTCCGTTGTTTAACACTGTTTATGAGTATAATGTGAATGCTGATGTTTGAGTGGTTTGAGGGTCCAGTGAGCTAGCAGTCGGTAACTTGACGTAGTTCAGGTGGTTAATGACATGTGCGCCATGTGCCATTGTTTATTTAACACCCAGTTAAGCCAGTAGATGGAGCTATTGGACCAGTTAACCTATTATTATGGTTAATGTGTATTTCTGTTGGTGTAAATGTCATTATTATTGTTGCACATATGTCTGTATTTTTCTGCTCATGTAAGCACATTTGTTATTATGGAGATGAAGGTGTATAATGTGATTATTATTATTATTTCCAGAACTGTGACAACATTGAGTGTTCAATAAATCACTGCAGTCATCAGATCTGCTGGCAAAGAAGACATCCTGTCCTCATTCCTGTGTCCTGACCGACACCGCATCTCTGCTGTATAAACCTAAACGAGCTAGCATTAGTCCTTCCCTCACAAACAGTAACAATATGAGGTGCTTTCAATCTAACTGAAAACTGACACCGACGTGGATAGGCACTTTTGCCCAGTGCATAATGTGCATTTCACCATTACATTAGTTCCTTTAATTCTTGGAGGGAAAAGTAATGGCTATACTTCCATTTAGAGAAGGCTACTTTTAGATTATTTGGGCTAGCCATACCGGTCTCTTGTTGACTGACTCACTTGTGTTGTTTGTTGTGTGTCCGACTATGCGTGCTTTCGTACGCCCGCCCGCCCAACTCTACCTCTGATTGGCTTACCATGAAATTTTACTCAACCTCAGCCAATCGTCAGCATTTATGCACTTGTCTCGTGCACTGCCCACTAACCAAGGAAAAACAGTAAAAAAGTCTTTGCTGAAAAAAAGTAACGCCGTTAGTAACGCCATATTCCCATCACTGGGCATGTAGTGGTCGAAAGACTAGAAAGGCGCTATATAAGTACAGTCCATTCAACATTTACCATTATTCTTGAAAATGTGTTTTAGGATGTTACTTCAATTTAAATGACATACTTACAGTTACTAGACGGGGTAATAGGACAGCTACAAATCAGAATCAGAATTAGGTTTACAGCCAAGTATGTTCACATACAAGGAATTTGTCTTGGCAAGATGGTACATAACAATTAAACATTGTTAAACAAACAAACGAAAATATGTCTCTAAACGATAGGGTCTATCGCAGCCACCGCACTTGGCAGGAGCCACGTCCTGCTCCCTATGTGGGGTGGCCAGCACAGAAGTCGCTCCCCTCAAACGTCTTCAACTGAGGGCAGAGCTGCATGATTCAGACCTGTTGACTTCACCGGTGTCTCATCAACTATCCCACAACACCTCAGTGGGGCTTGACAGCAGAACCAGCGTACTGGAACTGCTCCCTCGGCCATTCAGGACCTCACCACTCAGCTCTGACCCCCACCCTCTCTGCCAGCCTGGTTTAGCCACCGCTTGCTTCTCTTTAGCCACAGCCATCTGGATGCCTGCTTTTAAAAGTTGTTCACCAGGTTCTTGCGGGTTGCCCCTTTGACCCCAAGCATCCCCAGTGCTCTCCAAAGTGACTGTCCCGGGAACCCCCTGCAACCCACCTCCACTGGTAGATTCGAGGCTCTCCAACCCCTCTGCTCGCTCTCGGAGATGAGGGACTGATACTTCCCCAGCTTGCATTCATGTGCCTCCTCAATCCTTTCCTCCCAGGGTACCGTCAGCTCTATTAGGGCCACCTGCCTTGTTACTTGGGACCAGAGCACAATATCTGGTCGGAGGCTGGTGACAGCAATCTCCTCTGGAAACTTGAGTTGCCTTCCGAGGTCAACTCTCATCTCCCAGTCCACTGCTTTACCAAGGATCCCTGAACATCTGTCCTCCTTGCCTGCCTTTTCCCCAGGCCTGAGGAAGCCAATGAAGCGGGGGCCTTTGTCTTGGGCCTTGGTTCTTTTCCGCTTCCTCTCCTTCTCCAGTCCATCGGCCAGTTGCCCCAGCACCTGATCATGGCGCCACCTGAACCTCCCCTCGGTCAGGCCTGCCCGACAGGACGACAGAATGTGCTCCAGGTTTGCTGGTCTCTTGCACTGCGCACAGGAAGGATCTTCTGTCAGTCTCCATCTTTGGAGGTTTGTTGGTGTTGGCAGTACATCGTACACGGAGCTGAGGAAGAACTTTATCCGATGCCCCTCCATGTTCCAAATGTCCTTCCAACTGAGGGATCTTCCTCGGACACTTTCCCACCGAGTCCAGCTGCCTTGCTGTTTCATGGCTACTGCCCTGGCTTGTCTGCTCTCTTCCTCCACAGCCCGAATCTCCTTCTACACCATCCCTTTCCGGTCCTTTGCCCTTGCCTCCTTCCAGCTTGCTCGGGTGATGACTCCTAGGCCCAGCCTCCCCTGGGTCACCGTGCCCATGATGTCTGCATGTTGTAAGCGCTCCTCCACTTCCCTCAGAGCTCCGCTGGCCTTCCACTTCCGATAAAAATAGAATCAATAAAAATAGACAATATATACAAATATAAAAAATTCAGATTTTAATGAAATGTGGTGGAAGGGTCAGCAATGGGCTAAGGAATAAGCAAGTAGTTTTTGATGTGCTGCCATGTTGTGATCATGTGGCCTTGGTGAATCCTCTTCTGAAAACAAAAAAAAACAGTCTTGATTCCAGTGACATGAGCGACTTCAGTCCAATTCAACAATATTTTTGAGCAGAGTAATTCAAAAACTGCTTTATCTTTGGCCATTAAACTTTATTGGCTTCAGTTCTCTTGAAGAAATTACAACCCGAGCTTTATCGAAGAGGAAGAGAAACTAGGAGCTCTTGAAGAAAAACATAAATGTCAAAGCTATCAGATGATTTTCACGCATGAAGTCAGCCTACATGATCCCATTCCATTTTACACATTCATACACCGATGACACAGCATTAGGAGCAATTTGGGGTTCAGTATCATGCTCAAGGATAGTCAAGGCATATTTTAAATATTTGCATCAGCCCAGAATTTTCCAATTGTATTCATAGAAATCTACACTTGTATGTGGAGAAATCATGACAGTTAAAATATGTTCTGACATCTTCTATCTGGCCTGTTTAAAGAACTCACAAGCATTCTTTGCCAGTTAGTCACTATGTGAACATGCTTCTAATTGCACGCAACATTACAAAATTATACATTTGCAGACAGCAATCTATTTTTTCCCCCTCTTCTGTCAAGAGACAACTTTTGAGTGTCAAATGACAAAATTAAACTTAACTCATAGACTTGCTGAGAGCCCCCTGGTTAATACTGAATAACAGTAAAATGAAGCTGGGTAACCAGACTTGTCTGTAATTTGTGATTGTACAGTTTCATGAGGCTTTGATTATCCTAGAGGTCACAATAGCTCATTTTATAAAGTGAAGTCAAGTTTCAAAAAATGTTCTCACTACAATGTTATGGCTACTATTTCTTCATCATCACACATGAATACAATTGGGCTCATTGGATCCACAAGAGTCTCATCTCTCCAACCATATCAAGTATAATGTCATTCCCATACTGTTTAGGAACTCCAGAAATATCCAAATACATTAGATGAAATGCATTCAAAAGAGACACATAGACAGTTGGAAACATTTGAGGGAATATGGGGGATGCTGAAAAATGCTAAAAATGCACCCTGCAGCCTGTGCTGTGTTTTGATACATCAAGGAAGCTGTCTGTAGGGCTGAACTAGACGACAGATTTGTTCCTTTTTCTCAGTCTTGCCCTTCTGTCAGTTTTGTCTTGGATCTATAATATTCTCTGAACTATATTATATACAGTATACTGTATATAAACTATATACTATACTCAACACCATACTATACTGTAGCCTATATACCCTATAGAGTAGTGTCACCTTTCGTGATCGAAGTAGCCAAGTGTACACTTAAAAAACTGACTTTTTGGTATAGTAACATATATTAAATTAACAGTCATCATTTTTACATTGTAAAATTAAGATTCAGTGAGAACTAGAATTTCTTAACTAAATATTTGAATTTTATTCATATAATAGATGAACTGTGTAAGAGTAGTAACTTTTATTACAGATTTACTCATGCTATTTAAATGATTTATCATTACTGCACATAAACCTGAAAACACTGAGTAAAATTTAATCTAAAAGTGTAGCGTGTGTTTGACTCTGCCCATGCACATTTGGACAGACAGGATACCTGCTACTGTCAGCCAATCAACACAAAGGAAAACAAACGAGCCAGAGGACGGTTAATGTGAAGGTCCACGGAGACCCTGCTCAGACTGCATGGTCGGGTTACCTCAGGTACAATGTCAACGTAAGTTTTTGATTTTCTGTTTTGCATTTGTGATAATATATATATTTATACACACTGCCTGCATTCTGATTTTGGTTCTTGTTTGCAATATAACATTATGTTACTGTTGTGGTGACCCACAAGTAAGACTGAAAGAGACATTCACCAAGGGACTGTACCTTTAAGGGAGAGGTGTGATGGGATCCCGGTCCAGGTTAACGTGGTGTGGCCGTTTCTGACCTCACTCGCTGTACAGTGTGTTATGATATTGAAGTGGAGAGTAAAGCTGACTCGACGCATCTCCGTCTCTTGTCTCCTCACTTATTGCACTCCACATTGGTGACCCCGACGCGAGTTGGATACGGCTATGATAATTATGTCACACAACGATGGTGGTGAAAATACTGCTGCTGCGGCGCGGCTAATGTCGGTGCTATCTACGCTGCTACCATCAAGTTACCGGACTTTTGGTAGCACAACCCACGGCCGTGGTTTCAACACATTGAGGCCCAGTTCCAGCTGAGAGGAATAACACAGGACATTACAAAGTATTTCCACGTGGTAGCGGCCTTAGATGCCTCGTCGACAGCCAGGGCTATGGCGCTGTAAGAGGCTCCTCCGGCTGACGGCAAGTACAATGCACTCAAAACATTCCTGTTGAGCCTCTTTGAACTGTCGGAGCTGGAGAAAGCAGACCGCCTGCTGTCCCTGAACGGCCTTAGTGATAGCAAGCCGTCCGAGTTAATGGAGAGGATGCTGGCTGTGCTGGGCGCGGCGGATCCCTCATTCCTCTTCACCCACATTTTCCTGCGGCAGCTTCCAGCACCCGTGCGCACCGCACTGGCCAGTTCCCCCCTCCCTTCCTCCAGAGACTACCGGGCGCTGGCTGTGGAGGCAGACAGGATTTTCCTTGCCAACCGGCAGCAGTTTGTCCATGCGCTGCTGCCCCCCCAGCACACGTCTGCCCCGCTTTCCCCCCCGGAGGACGACCCGGGCACCGCAGCTGCTGTGACGGCCCGCCGACAGCGTGAGGACGGGTGGTGTTATTACCATTCCAGGTTTGGGGCCAAGGCCAAGCAGTGCCACCAGCCTTGCAGTTTTGGCGCCCAGGGAAAAGCCTGGGCCGGCGCTCATTAGCAGCTATGGGAACGGCCGTGACTGCAAGCTGTTATTCATCACTGACACCTTGTCCGGCCGGCGGCTGCTGGTCGATTCTGGGGCTCAGTGCAGCATCCTGCGGACAAAAAACCGCAGGATGAAACCTGTGGACACCATGGCTGGCGGGCATGGCCCCCCCGATGGACGCCGCCAACGGCACACCCATTCGTACCTATGGCACCAGGTATGTGGAAGTGTGTTTCGGCGGGCGGCGTTTCGGCTGGGACTTCGTCATGGCCGCCGTGTCTACGTCACTCCTGGGAGCAGATTTCCTCTGCGCTTACAGACTGTTGGTGGATGTTACAAACTGCCGCCAGTTCGACGCCCTCTCTTTTGCTTCGTACCCCTGCATGCTGAGAGGGGTGGGGGCGCTTTGTCTGTCGAACATGCTTGCCACCGGGGACCTGTATCATCGCCTGCTTGCTGAGTTCCCTGACATCACCACGCCCACGTTTTCATCGGCGGTGGCTAAGCATGGCGTGGAGCACTACATCACCAGGGTTGGCCCCCCAGTCTATGCACGAGCCCGGCGCCTCCACTCTGCCAAGCTTGCGATCGCCAGGGAGGAGTTCGCCACCATGGAGCACCTCGGCATCGTGCGCCGCTCCAACAGCCCGTGGGCCTCCCCCCTGCACATGGTGACCAAGGCTGATGGCGGTTGGCGTCCCTGTGGTGATTTACGTCGCCACCACCCCCGACCGGTACCCAGTGCCGTACATACAGGACTTCTCCGCCCACCTAGCCGGCGCCACCATCTTTTCAAAGGTGGACCTGGTGCGCGGTTACCACCAGGTGCCTGTCCACCCGCAGGATGTCCCCAAGACAGCAGTCATCACACCCTTTGGCCTTTTCGAATTCCTACGGACGCCTTTCGGCCTCAAGGGTGCTGCGGGACATGCCGTTCCTGTTTGTTTATTTGGACGACATTCTCGTGGCCAGCGCGTCCGCAGACGATCAGTTCTTCCAAATATTCCAGCATATGTCCTCCTCTATTCCAACATTCATGGCGATTTCTCGCCATGAATTCCGGCGTCTCTGTGCTCCTTTATTGAAGAATCGTACAGATCGTCCATCTTCCTGTTTCCGGTTTGTCGCGTGCAGCTGAAAACCGGGCCAAAATCCTGGCGCGCCAGCGAGATCTATGTCATTTTGACGTCACGTTGTCGCGCAACAGCTCGAGTGCGTCGAGTATACTGGGCGCTTTACACTCCTCTGCGACGTCTCCACTGGCCAACCGCGTTTTTGACGCCATCCATGGTCTTTCCCACCCAGGGGTGAAGGCCTCTACCAAGCTGGTGGGGGCCAAGTTTGTCTGGCCGGGCCTGCAGAGGGACGTCAGGGCCTGGGCTGCTGCCTGTGTGGAGTGCCAGCAAGCAAAGGAGACTCGCCGGTAGAAAAATATCTTGGTATATTTAACTTGATTGAATATTGAACAGAAAGCCTCTCATGCAAGTCCAGTCTTGTCAGTTAAGTTATTTCTTCTCATACGCATATAATTTCATCTGTATTTTGTTGTTAAGTCTATAAATATATGTTTCAATTTACAGGAAGCAGAACAGTACAGCACTGAGTTGTGGTGTCAGGTCCAGGATATGCTGCTGGAGGAGCCACTGCAGTGTAAATTGAGGGCTTAGTAGAAGAAGTGACTGGTCTGTGGTACAACATTCATCTCATTTAGGTAAGTAGAAATCTGTGTATGCATGACATAATGTTGTTTTTCCCTATTCTTGATGCAATATAAAATTGTGGGTAAATATTTTAAAAATCATTGTTTTAATATCACAAATTGTGTCTGTTAATTACAGAGGGACCCATTTCTTAGGACGAGCCAATACAGTGGATAGTTGAGGACAGTTGAGGGAGGACAGATTGATGGGTTTCAACATTTGTGTCATCAGGGAGAACAGCAGGCCTCCTATGTTATGAGATGGTCATGCAAAAATTGCAACTTTAGAACATCAACACGTTTAGAGCCCTTAAAGCATTATAGATTGAAATATCTATACACTGGTCAGTCATTACCCTGCTTATACTCATTGTATTGTTCTTGTTCATTTAAAGGTTGGGGTGCTATTTGCAAACATTTGTCTGGAGATCATACACAAACCGAACATTTAGGGCAAATTGTTTCATTTTCATGTCTTGTATGTAATTCAGAGAGAAAAACATGGTTGCTGAAATGAAAATTTCCAGCATATTTACTCTCGACACCGACCACAGTGATTGACAGACTGACCACGGCATCGTAGCAGGAACAGCAAGCTGGTAGTCAGCACTAACAGAGCTAACAAAGCTAACAGAGGTAACTGGCCATTAGCAGCTGCTGTCAGACTCTCTGTGTCTGTGCTCAGGGTCCACTGGAGCTTTTAGCACATTCACATTGTTTGTAAAAGTTTCTGTCTGCTACCTGTTTATAGCTAAGCTAGTGGCTGTGTTGAAGCTAAGCTAGCGGCTCAGAGAGGCTAACTCTCCAGTATGTGTGTGTGTCTGTGTGGGAACAAGGTAAAGATTGCAGTCCGGTGCATTGTTCTAAATGAACTTCATGAAGCAGCAAAATTAATTCCTGAGTAACATATGAACCTCCACGATTCACTTTAAATGTACAACTATTCATTTGTGTAAAGGACAGTTAACTCCTTAAATGGTTTAAATATGACGGTTTCAGTTAAGAACAGTGGTTAGTGGAATACATTTTATTTTTCAGCTACTTAAGCATTCAGTCAGTTGCGTACTGTGCTAACATGGACAGCTGCATATTACATTACTTATGATCAAAAACTAGCAAGTTGAAAACTTTGTAATTGTGGAAGAAACTAGTTTGGAAGATTCAGCATCTGCAAATATTCACGTTACTTAGATTTTAATAATCAAAACTGGATTTTAATTGAAAGGACACAATTACCAGTTTTGTGGGGAGTAGCAGAAAAGTAGTTAGTAGTGTAACTAATTATTGTAGGTAGGGAGTATTACTTACTCCCTACCTACAATAATTTGGGGTATAATAAAAAGTAATATTATTACTTTTAGAAACAGTAGAATAACAGCAGATCAATTCAACAATGAGCCCTAATAGCTTTGCTTCTGTTTCTTTATATCTGTATCTCCTATCCGTAACTGTAAATGTGCTGCGTTTGTTTATTTAATCCAGCTGTAAGAGAACTTGCATTCATTCAAGTCTCATTTGTCAGCCACACCTACACCACCATCTAGTGTTCAATATTGGGCATCACATGCCAGTGATCCTGGTAGTACTGGAACTCATCAGCTTTGTATTTGTTTTGTAAGGAATCTGCTATTACAGATCCAAAAAATGTTTTTAGTACCCATTTTCCCAACAAATACTTTTTCTTTTCGTTTTAAATTCAATTCAATTCAATTCAATGTTTGTCTGACGGGTTCATAGCCATCAAAACTGGTGTTTTATTGGTGCCTATATCCGTCATATTTACGTATTCCAAGGAACCCATTGTTAAAAAAAGTTTCTACTCTTAATGATTCATGAGTTATTTTGCCTAAAATGAATTGCCACAAACACTCAAAGCAGAGCAATGAGGAGTCAAATGAACGTCTCTGCAGTTCACAGAGGGTGTATGGACCAGCACTGTAACCACTGCACTACTGAACACAATGGCATCCATCATAGGGCTGCCTGATTATTTGAAGAGACGTTGACTTTGACTGAGCTTTCCATTACTGGGATTCCAAACTCGACAGCAGGTCGTCCTGAAGTTTTTCCTCTTATCTCAATTGTTCAAATGTCACTTAATTTGATCGAGTATTGTAACACCAGATTAAGTGGATATGACTTCATTTCACTTTTATTTTAATTTAATATTTAACATTACTTGGCCAACATTGTTCCACAATTACCAACACTCCCAAATTCCCAGCCAGCCTGGGTCAGTGTGTCTTTGGTTTTGATGGTTGGTGGTATTTGGATCTCAGTATTCCTGCTTTCAAGTCTAGTTTTCTAATGAAACTATATTTGTGAGGTTTTTTAAGATTTACGTCTTCAGTAGGAACAAACAGGGTTGGAGCTGAGAGCCACAGACAGGAAGTCAGAAAGTATTGAGAGACAGGGTAACATGTTGTTGTTTTTGGTCTTTTCATCTTCAGAGTAATACAGATATAATGTTATATAATAATTTCAGATATGAGTATAAAAATGTAAAATCCTCGACTGAGCTGATGGTTGTCTGACAGCTGTGAAATCCATGTGGATGTGAGAGGACCTCCCTGAGCACCTTCCTCTTCAGTCGGCCCTCCTCCAGCTGCAGGAACACCCAGGTTATCATCCAGCTCAATGTTCTCCTGTCTGCCCGGCTTCTGCCCCCTGCAGGCCTGGAGAGACATGACAGCATGAGTCCGCTGAGTGCTTCATTTCAGTCAGCCCTCTTAATAACAGACAGTGTCAGTACCTCACAGTAGAAGCAGAGGGCGGTGGTCACCAACAGAGTCAGTGACAGGACAACCACAGAAGGTGTTAGGTGTAAACTGCTGCTATCTGATCACACATCCTGACTGCATTTTTCTTCAAACTGTAGAGAGGTCATGATATTCCCTGAACTCCTTTTTTTCCCCCTTTTGTGTTCAATGTTAATGAGTTTTCTAATGGTGAATTCCCACCAAACCCAAATACAATTACTCACATGAGTAGACTGCATACAACGTCAATGCAGAGATGCAAAGAAGTGAATTTACACTGGGTGACGTGAATGGGGCAAAATTCTAATTCAGATTGAAAAATATTCAACTTTGAGCGAAGAGACAGAGCTACTGCTTTACACTTGTCTGAGAAACAGTTTCGACTCCATTACAAGACACTTTCAATATCGGTTTTACCCAAATGTCCTGAAAGCTTATTATCTATTAGCCACTCTCGCACACATTCTAATTAATTTCTAAGAGTGTACTCAGTCCCTCTGTTATCATTCCCAGTTAAAAGTAATGTGGAGTCATCAGCATACATCATTTATATACATAAGAAATAAAAGAGACCCTAAAACGGAACCTTGGGGCACTCCACATATAATATTGTGAGGTTCTGATATAACCCCATCAACATCACAGACGTTCTTGCAGTAAGATAAGAATTTTATTTATTACAGCAGTATGTCTTAAACCCATGCATTGCAGCTTTGACAACACTTGATTTACTGTGTCAAAGGCTTTTTTCAAATCAAGCAAGATCATTCCAACATATTTCCTTTCATCAAAGTTTTGTCTGATAAAGTCACAGAGGTGAATAAAACAGGTTTCAGTGAATATGTTGCTCTGAAACCAGGCTGATAACAAACTCATACAACATTTTTTCCTTACGAAGTTCTGCCTACTAACCTTGGACATGGTTGTTAAGATTGATACTGGCTGTAATATCCAACATATGATTTACTACTTTTCTTCAGTTCACAGGGAAATTTACCCTGACTTATAGATACATTTACTATATGAGTAACTACATTAGAAATTACACTGGGTGTAAGTCATTTGATTTGTTTGACTCTCCCTTACTGTTTCCACTGAGACAGGACAGAAATTCCTCAGGAACAAAATATTTACAAATTACAAACTGTATCTCTTTCAACCACAGGGTAATTTAACAACCAAACTAGCAGCAAAGGTTTAAAAAATTATTAAAATAGCTAAAAACCTCCCCTTTATTAAAATTAATCTTATCCTTAATAACCAGATTTTTTATTTTACTGCACATTGCGTGTGTACTTTATATAATTTTTTGATCTGTTGTGAATTTTCAGCAGTGGCATCTACTTTATGACTTTGATTTCTTATATCTTGATTGATTTCTAAAAATATATATTTATCATAATATCAATTTTGACTTCTTAGACCTTAAAATATAAATCTCGGTCTGCAATAAAATAAAAAATCTCTGTCGTCCTCCAGTTTGTTTAATTTTAGTCTCCTTTATTGGAGCAACAGCATTAAGTGCCGCTAAAAAATGTCCATGCCTTATCAACATCCTTGCTACTCAAGACATCCGTCCAGTCCCTCACAGGCAACATATGTTCAAACCCCTGAGTTGTTTAGTATTTTGTATATCTGAACCTAATAGAACATTGATTTAGATATCTTACGGATGGGTTAGGGGCCTCATGCCTCTTGCACTCTGGGATTGGAGTGTACCTCTTAAAGTGACATTGTGAGTGATGTTCAAAAGAGAAAATTTGGTTTCCAGAGTGATGACAAACTATAAACAGAGTGAGTACATCCACCGTGTGGGACCTCCAAACACACAGACAGACAGACAGAATCAAGCCCAGTACTCTACACTTCAGGATGTCACTGTCTTGGATAACATTAGACACAACACACTGGAAACTCTGTAATTGATGATGTCACTGATAGGATTACCTGAACAGGTGAGATGAAGGCTGTCAGAAGAGGACCGTGATTTTGCACAGTCCCTCAGAGCAAATCTGGACTGAACACAGTCATAGCTGATCATCCAGACAGATCTGTAAGACTATTCTTTTCTCCGTTCTACAGAAACAGCAGAGCCACAGTCCAGACTTCTGCAGGTAACAGCTGCTTCCTTCAGGGTCCAGTCAGAGCCAATCACTGGTCTCCATTCACCATTATGTTTCAGTTCCAGTGTTCCTGCACAGTGACAGTCTCCTCCCACCACCCTGACAGGCTCTGAACAGGAACAAGAGAGTCATCAGTAAAAGAATAAAGTGAGTTTCATCAAAACAGAAATGAACCAATCAGAGTTGCAGTTCCTCTTCTACCTGAGCAGGTGAGTCCAACCGCTTTTCAAGGTGAGCAGGTGTTTCTAGCTGAGCCCGAGCTTCTACAGTCCAGGAGAGCAGACTCATGGCCTCCACACTGGAACTCTTTGGTCCACATTGGAGCCTCCACTTCTCCATAGAGCACCCCCTTGAAGACTGAAGGAGCCCCACAGCCGAGCTCCCTACAGACCACCTCTGCATCCTGCTGGTCAAAGTCAGCTTCACACACTGAGGACCACCACTGGTTAGACTGGTCAGACTTCACCTCCAGTCTGCCTGAGCACAGACTAGTCGATAAAGAAAAAAAAAATAGAAGATAAAGTAGAGAAAGATAAAAGCAGATAGATAGACAGCAGACACAAAATAAAAAGATGTCATCAACTGGTATATGGACATCTTTGTAGTCTTCTGACCACTACACTATACACTACATGTATACACCATACACTACATATATAATTATATCTCAAATCAATTTGCAGTTCCGTATCTTGCTCAAGGACACGTCAACTCACAACAGGAGGAGATGGGGATTGAACTGTCAACCTTCCGAGTCGTGGACAACTCACTCTTCATCCTGAGCCACAGCCGCCCGCCCCAATCCAGTGATTCAAACTGGACTCTATCATTAACAAAATTCAATTCAATTAAATTTTATTTGTATAGCGCCAATTCATAACAGAAGTTATCTCAGGACACTTTTCAAATAGAGCAGGTCTAGACTGAACTCTTTATAACATTATTTACAGAGACCCAACAGTACCACCATGAGCAAGACCTTGGAGACAAGGGCAAGGAAAAACTGCCTGTTAAAAGGCAGAAACCTAGGACAGATCCTCCGGTTCTAGGTGAGTGGTCGTCTGTCTCGACCAGTTGGGGAGAGAGAGAGAGAGAGACAGACAGACAGACAGACAGACAGCAACAACAGTATTGGCAATGGCAATCTAGCAGGACCATGGCAGGAGGCTCCACCAGGATCGATAAGAACCTGCGAGTCGAGAAAGCACAAGAACTCCGGGGAAGAAGTGAAGTTAGTAACATGCATTAATGGAACATGAATGAGTGCAGAAAGAGAGAGGAAGGGAGGAGCTCAGTGCACCATGGGAAATCCCCCGATAGTCTAGGCCTATAGCAGCATAACTAAGGGATGGTTCAGGACTCACCTGATCCAGCCCTAACTATAAGCTTTATCAAAGAGGAATGTCTTAAGCCTACTCTTGAATGTGGTGAGGGTGTCTGCCTCCCGAACCACAACTGGAAGCTGGTTCCACAGGAGAGGAGCTTGGTAACTGAAGGCTCTGGCTCCTGTTCTACTTTTAGAGACTATAGGAACCACAAGTAGCCCAGCATTCAGAGAACGTAGTGTTCTAGTGGGGTAATAGGGTACTATGAGCTCTTTAAGATATGAAGGGGCCTGACCATGAAGAGCTTTATAGGTGAGGAGGAGGATTTTAAATTCTATTCTACATTTTACAGGGAGCCAATGCAGAGAAGCTAGTACAGGAGAGATGTGAACTCTTTTTCTGGTTCCTGTCAGTACTCGTGCTGAGGCTTTCTGAATTAATTGGAGCGTTTCAATGGACTTATTGGGGCAACCTGATAATAAAGAGTTGCAGTAATCCAGCCTTGAAGTAACAAATGCATGGATTAGTTTTTCTGCATCTGTCTGTGATAGTATGTGTCTAATTTTTGTAATATTACGTAAATGAAAGAAGGCAGTCCTAGAGGTCTGCTTTATGTGGGAGTTAAATGACAAATCCTGACCAAAGAACTCCAAGATTCCTGACAGTGGTGCTAGAGGCCAAGTTAATGCCATCTAGAGTAACTATATCTTTAGACAGTGAGTCTCTAAGGTTTTTGGGGCCAAGAACAAGAATTTCGTTTTTTTCTGAGTTTAACATCAGAAAATTGCAGCTCATCCAGGATTTTATGTCCTTAAGACATGTTTGTAATTTAGATAATTGATTAATTTCATCGGGCTTGATTGATAGATATAACTGCGTATCATCTGCATAACAGTGAAAGTTAATGGAGTGATTCCTAATAATGTTGCCTAAAGGGAGCATATATAAAGTAAATAGTATTGGTCCAAGTACAGAACCTTGTGGAACTCAATGACTAACTGTAGTATTTATTGAAGATTCATCGTTAACATGTACAAACTGCGAGCGATCTGATAAATATGACTTAAACCAGCTTAGTGTGGTTCCTTTAATGCCAATTTGATGCTCAAGTCTCTGTAAAAGAATATCATGGTCAATGGTGTCAAATCAGCACTAAGATCTAATAATACAAGTACGGAGACAAGTCCATTGTCAGAAGCAATCAGAAGGTCATTATTAACTTTAACCAGAGCTGTCTCTGTGCTATGATGAACTCTAAATCCTGACTGAAAATCCTCAAACAAACTATTGTTAGTCACACAACTCTTTTGCGACTACTTTCTCCAGAATCTTAGAGAGGAAGGGGAGGTTAGAAATCGGTCTATAGTTGGCTAAAACCCCTGGGTCAAGAGTGGGCTTTTTAAGAAGGGGTTTAATTACAGCTACTTTAAAGGACTGTGGTACACAAAAGACCACATCTTTATAACAGCACAGATTATTAAAATAACCTGATGGTCTTACCTGAACAGGTGAGATCCAGGATGTAGGAAGAGGAATCTGATGTTACACTGTCCCTGAGAGCAGATCCAGACTGAACACAGTTAGACCTGACCCTCCAGACTCTCTCCGTAGTACAGAAACAGGAGAGCCACAGTCCAGTTCTCTGCAGGCAACAGCTGCTTCCTTCAGGCTCCAGCCAGAGAGTCACCTACTGGTCTCCAGTCTCCCTGATGTTTCAGCTCCAGTGTTCCTGCACAGCGATTGTCTCCTCCCACCAACCTGACAGTCTCTGAACAGAAACAAGAGAGTCATCAGCATAAGAAGTGACTATAATTATTTATTTCTCTTTTCTTTCTGTATTTACCTGTGTTTTGTTCTCCTTCTATCTGCAGTCCTGAGGAGAAAAACATATATACATGTATAAAGTATAAAAGTATAAAGCAGCATTTTGATTGGAGGACACTGCAGTCAGTTTACCTGTTTACTACAGGTTAGAAGAACATGTGAATACCCTGAACACAAAGGTTTTCATTTTGTTTCTGCTTGAAATGATCCCAAACAGTTTCTCTGGCCTGTCTCTCCTCTTTGCCACTCGCTTTTTCTCTCTCCGAAGCACAATGTCCAACAGTAGTCATCAGCTGTTGAAAACACAGTACGCGTTATATAGTTGTATGGATTAAACAAAGCCTTGGTGCAAGTAATTTGCATAGATGATTTTTAGAGGAATTGGTTCAGCCCTACTTAAGATATAATATTATAGGACCCACTAGTCTCGATAGCAGTGTCAGTAAGCTTGGACCTTACTGATTTTCGGGTTTTGAGAAAGTTGGAACTGGTTCCTTATAGAATCGGGTCTTGATCACCATCCCTAACAATGAGTGACCTCCATAGAAAAACAGGCAGGGCAGATTACAAGGACCTCAGTTGTCAGAGTTGAGTGGAGAACATTTAAAATCCAGGTTGTAACAGAGGCTACACAGTCATGAAGGGTAGTCAGGTTATTGAGGTTTTTAGGTTGAACTGAGAAGTAAAGCTACGTGTTATTAGTGTAGCAATGGTTGGAGAGGCCACTAAAGCAGAGTCAAAGGTCAACACACAAAATGCAGTTTACTTTTTATCTCACAAAAATTTTATTCCATTTCTATCTCCAAAAAGGAAGATTATGCTCATGGAGCGACAGCACTCTCTGAAGTGTTGTTTTGCTCCTACAGTGTGTAGATGTGTTTGTGTTTGGATTTAAACAGCTCCAGATTGTGGTGTAACTCTTCAGTCCTGGTAACACTGAGATGTTCTGAGCAGGGGAGGGAGAAGGACTCCCACAGAGTAATACAAATACAGGAGAGAGCATTAATCTTTATCACCTTCTAAGCTTGTGTTACAGATGTTTCAAGATGTTTGGCCAAAGTGATGGTAATTTCTTGGCTCTCTCTCCTCGTCTCTTTTTGAACATATGATTTTTGGTGGAACAATTTTTATCAGTTCCCCCTCTGCTTGTGCTATTACCTCAACCTCAACTACTGCTCGCTCTCTGTGGAGACATATTCACATATACTAATCTTTAAAAAGTCATACCAGTCAGAAAACAACTTTCATTTGTAGGGGAACATAAAGTACTTATTCTCTCTTCACTTTTTCCAAAACTCTGTTATTCTAGTTCTGGTTTCTGGTTTGAGGGAGTTTCTCTCTCCAGTGTTTGGTGCAGCCTTTACTGAGTTACCTGAATGAACTGTATTCTGCTGACTGTTCATTTTTTTGTTTGGATTATGTGAATGAATTAATCTCAGGGACTTTTTGTTTATGAGGCTATTGTTGCACTTGCAGTGGCGTGTTGAGTGTGGTTGTGTCGGATGTGTACTGTCTCGGTTTTCTCTCTCTCTCTCTCTCTTTCTCTCTCTTACACACACAGAGTTCAACAGAGTTGACAATGGCTGCACCCTGCATGGAAGCCTTGTGAGTAAAAAACAGCTGTGTGACAGCTGATGTAAAACAAAAGATCAATAAAACCCAATACCGGAGATACCAACCTTTGAGATCAGATTGGACCTCCCTAGCATAGAAAGATAATCACTGAATATAAATACTATACATATATAATAAAAAAAAAACACCACTATGTCCAGTTGGTTGGCCAGGACCTGTTTGTCAGTCTGGAAGTTCAAGTCCCACGTCATTCGGATTGGACAAGTGCGGCCGGATGGTCTCAAAGAGAGGCAAGATGATCAGAACTGAAGGGGTCGACCTACCATAGGGCAACATAGGTGATATCCAAGACAGCTACAAGTACCTTGGTATCCCACAGGCTAATGGAAACCATGAGGAAGCCACAAGGAAGTCAACCACAACCAAATACCTCCAGAGAGTTAGGCAGGTCCTGAAAAGTCAGCTGAATGGCAGGAACAAGATCTAAGCCATCAACATGTACGCACTACCAGTCATCAGATACCCTGCTGGGATCATAAGCTGGCCAAAGGAGGAGATAAAAGCCACAGATATCAAGACAAGAAAGCTCCTCACCATGCACGGAGGGTTTCACCCCAAATCCAGCACCCTGACACTGTATCCTAAGCGGAAAGAGGGAGGCCGAGGACTAGTGAGCATCAAGGCCACTATCCAGGATGAAACATCAAAAATCCAAGAGTACATCAGAAAAAAGGCCACAAAGGATGAACTGCTAAGTGAATGTCTCAGGCAACAGAAGCCCGATAAGAGTGCAGAGGAAGAGGAGCAGACAACCTGGAGGGACAAGCCCCTACATGGCACGTACCACCGCCAAATTGAAGAAGTGGCTGATATCGAGAAGACCTACCAATGGCTGGAAAAGGCTGGACTCAGAGACAGCACAGAGGCACTGATCATGGCAGCACAAGAACAGGCCCTAGGTACAAGAGCCATAGAGGCCAAGATCTACAAGAGTAGATCTGACCCAAGGTACAGACGATGCAAAGATGCCCCTGAGACAGTCCAGCACATAGTAGCAGGATGTAAGATGCTAGCCGGGTCAGCATACATGGAGAGACACAACCAAGTGGCTGGAATAGTGAACAGGAACATCTGTACCCAGTATGAAATAGAAGTACCCAAATCCCAATGGGCCGCACCACAGAAGGTGGCTGAGAACAACACGGCCAAGGTGCTGTGGGACTTCAGCTTCCAGACTGACAAACAGGTCCTGGCCAACCAACCAGACATAGTGGTGGTAGACAAGGAGCAGAAGAAAGGGGTGGTGATAGATGTGGCCATACCAGCAGACGCCAACATCAGAAAGAAGGAACACGAAAAGGTTGAAAAGTACCAAGGGTTGAAAGAACAGCTGGAGCAGATGTGGAAGATCAAGGCGAACGTGTTCCCCGTGGTAGTAGGACCCCCAAACTGGGGGAGTGGCTCCAACAGATCCCAGGAACAACATCAGAAGCCTCAGTCCAGAAGAGCGCAGTCCTAGGAACAGCTAAGATACTGCGCAGAACCCTCAAACTCCCAGGCCTCTGGTAGAGGACCCAAGCTTGAGGATGACACAGATACCACCCCAAGAGGGTGAGAGGGAAGTTTTGGTTTTATTTATAGAATGTATATAAATACATTAAGTGGTGGTTGCAAACTAATTATTGGGTAAAAATAGAATAAAAAACTTGGTTTGATTTGATGAAAATCTGAAGTATTCAAACTTAATGTGAACAATTTTTATCCCTTTGATGCTTTGGTGTGTGTGTGTGTGTGTGTGTGTGTGTGTGTGTGTGTGAAAAACAGATAAAAAAAGATTCTTTCAACTGAATCAACCAACAGCAGTTTGATTGATATTCACTCATAACATTGATTTAAATTCAATGAAAATTGAGATATCCGTTTCTGTAGATGAAGCCTTCGTATGTTCCTCCAATATCCAACACAAATATTTAACTCATCATCTTTAAAGCAGAGTCCTACCTGAGCTCAACAGCAACAGCAAAAGCACCAGGTGATCCATGTCCAGGTACAGCGTCTCTCTGCCCGTCTGTCTGGTCTCTGATCTGGTAATCACATGTGCTGTCCTCAGTGTCTGTCTGCTTACAGGAAGAGGTGGAGCTTTACTGGAATATATCTGACTGACTTTCTGTCACATGTTCAGCTTTTTCTATCAGCCATCCCAGATAGCAAGGAATGTTCCCACAATGTTAGCTAACATTTTCTGCAAGTTCTAAGTATGGTTTAACAAAAATGATTTAATATAATGTTCAAAGAACACTCAGGATGTGGAGTATTTCAAATAATGTTGAGGCACAGGTCATCATTCTGCTGGTGTAGGGTGCATTATTTTATTTTAGTGATCTGTGAAAAAATATTTTGTGAAATAGAAAATATGGTGTGTGATATATATTATTCAAAGAATGTCTGTATGGATTCTGGTAGCATTTGAACACAGCACTGACATCTGCCCTGTATCTACAGCACTTATATCTGCCCTGTATCTACAGCACTGACCTCTGTAAATGTTGTCAAATGGACTCAATCAAATCTTTATTAACTCTCTCTGAAAGAAATTAGTGTCAACTTATTGGACTTCACTAAAACTTATGAAATAAAGTTAATATATCCTTTCTGTTACTATTATATGAATCAAAATAACAGTACAGCAGTCTGACCTGCATTTACAGCACTGATATATGAATTGTATATACAACACTGATATTTATCACTGTACATAGGTCTATGAAAAGCATTTAATTACAGTTTCCTTTGTTTGATATAAATTTAGAAATACATTTAAATAATTTATCTTTGTGTGGTGTCTACTCTATTTCATCCTGAAGTGATCTGCTCAAGGAATAAATTGTGTTATTTCTGTTTAAGTGCTTGCCCCTGTTCCACTCATCCTAACAAACATCTTTGGCTGCCATAGAAACATCAGCTTTCAATGCACTTCCAACAGACAACAGTGAACTGTTTCATTTTGTTGTGAAGACTGCTGTGTTTGATGGGAGACATTGGGGTCGGAGGCAGTAGTGACAGGACTTTTAATGTCACATGGTCAGTGTTCAAGGCAGCGGCCTAAAGTGCAAATGGAGTTGACTCTGGAGGTCCTGGTTGGTGTACAGCCCTTGTGTTTTCTTGTTGGGTTGAAACGTATGCAAAATAATTGTCATTAAAATGTTATTATTTTTACAAGCAATTTCAGGTGTGCAGAAGTTTTAGGCATTCTTCTCAGGCATTGTTGCTTAAGAGACTTCTGATGACGTTGTGAGCAAAAAGACCTCGTATATTTGCGGTGCAGAATCAAAATCAGAATCGGGTTTATTGCCAAGTAAGTTTTTACACGTACAAGGAATTTGTCTAGGTGCGTTGTGCATAAAAATCACACAGAAAAATAAAGTAAATTGTTTAAAATATAAATAAATAAAGATAAGAAAAAGAAGAAAAGAAGACTGTACAGAAGACGGGAGTGCATTAATGTAATGCATATATACAGGGTGGGTATAAGAGTCGGTGTCAGTTGGGGATCCGGGCCTTGTTAATGAGACCAGCTGCCGACAGAAAGAAACTGTTATTGTGGTGTGAGGTTTTGGTCCTGATGGACCACAGCCTCCTGCCAGAGGGAAGTGTTTCAAAGAGTTTGTGTCCGGGGTGGGAGGGGTCAGCCACAATCTTGCCTGCACGCCTCAGGGTCCTAGAGACGTAAAGGTCCTGGAGGGATGGCAGATTGCAGCCGATCACCTTCTCAGCGGATCAATTGATTCGCTGCAGTCTGACGTTGTCCTTGGCGGTGGCAGCAGCGGCTGGCTGCGCAAGGTCACCAGATGGTCAATCTCCCATCTGTAGGCGGACTCATCTCCATCAGAAATGAGCCCAATGAGGGAGCCTGACGGACTGGTGAATGGAGGTGCAGCTGTTGGTGTAGAGAGAGAAGAGCAGAGGAGAAAGAATGCAGCCTTGGAGGGAGCGGTGCTGATCGTCCGAAAGTCACTGTTGTAGAAGAACTAATAATTTAGTAAAAATAGAATCAAAAACTGGGTTTAATTTTATGAAAATAGTTGAGTGTTTCTGATTTTCTCCCTTTGATGCTTTGATATGTGTGTGTGTGTGTGTGTGTGTGTGTGTGTGTGTGTGTGAAAGTTGATTTGCAACAACAGATAAAAACATTCTTCAACTGAATCAACCAACAGCAGTTTGATTGATATTCCCTGGATTGCACTCATAAACATCACACTACTCAGCCTCCCTGGGATAGTTTACTCTAAGGTGCTGGAAAGGAGGGTCCGGTCGATTGTTTAACCTTTGATTGAAGAAGAACAGTGCGGGTTCCGTCCTGGTCGTGGAACAACAGACCAACTCTCTACTCTCTCTCTCTCTCAGGTGTCCTGGAAGGGGCCTGGGAATATGCCCATCCGGTCTACATGTGCTTTGTGGATTTGGAGAAGGCATATGACCAGGTTCCCCAGGATATCCTGTGGGAAGTGCTGTGGGAGTATGGGGTGAGGGGGCCACTTCTCAGGGCCATCCAAGCACTGTATTTCCAAAGCGAGAGTAGTGTCTGGATTCTTGGTCGTAAGTCAGACTCGTTTCCAATGGGTGTTGGCCTCCGCCAGGGCTACGCTTTGTCGCCAATCCTGTTTGTGACTTTCATGGACAGGATATCGAGGCGTAGTCGTGGGGGGCAGGGGTTGCAGTTTGGTGGACTGAGGATTGCATCATTGTTTTTTGCAGATGATGTGGTCCTGATGGCATCATCGGCCTGTGACCTTCAGCATTCACTGGATCGGTTCGCAGCTGAGTGTCACTGGGATGAGGATCAGCACCTCTAAATCGGAGGCCATGGTTCTCAGCAGGAAACCAGTGGATTGTCTGCTCCGGGTAGGGAGTGAGTCCTTACCCCAAGTGAAGGAGTTCAAGTACCTCAGGGTTTTGTTCACGAGTGAGTGAATAGAATGGAGCAGGAGATTGGCCGGAGAATTGTGGCAGCAGGGGCAATTTTGCGATCCCTTTATAAAACAGTTGTCACAAAGAGAGAGTTGAGCCGAAAGATCTACCGGTTGATCTTTGTTCCTACCCTCACCTATGGTCATGAGAGATGGGTCGTGACCGAAACAACGAGCGGCCGAAATGGGTTTCCTCAGGAGGGTGACTGGCGTTTCCCTTAGGGATAGGGTGAGAAGCGAGGGACTCGGAGTTAACCTGCTTCTCCTTTGCATCGAAAGGAGCCAGCTTAGATGGTTCGGGCATCTGATGAGGATGCCTCCAGGGCGCCTCCCGAGGGAGGTGTTCCTGGGACGTCCAGCTGGGAGGAGGCCATGGGCCAGACCGAGGACCAGGTGGAGAGATTATATCTCAACACTGGCCTGGGAACGCCTCGGGATCCCCCAGTCAGAGTTGGCCGATGTGGCCAGGGAAAGGGAAGTTTGGGGTCCTCTACTGGACTTGCTGCCCCCGTGACCCGATCCCGGATAAGCGGATGAAGATGAGATGAGATGTGTCTTTCTATGAGCAGAGATCTTTAATGTTTTTGTTCTCTACACTAGTTCAATAAATGGAACCTTCGCCATGAAACAGGAAGTTGTCATAACTTCTGCGTACATGATCCGATCTCAATGAAACTTCACATGTTTGATAAGAGTCCCACCCTGAACACGTCTATGTGATAATATTCAGTAATAGTGAGAGCACCACCTAGTGGCAACAGGAAGTATCACGTTTTATACTTTCATGTACTTTCAAACTACTCCTAGTAAGATGATCAGATCCACCTGAAATTTACTTATAAAATGCAAAACACATTGTTGATGATATGTGATGAATGTGGTGAGTGGGCGTGTCTGTGGCCTGGCATGTCATTTTGATGTACCGCCACAAAACACGAGTTTGCTAAAACTTGAGTGTACATAGTCCATTCGGCTCCAAACTTCACTTGTCTGATAAGAGTCCCGCCCTGAACATGTCGATGTGATAATATTCAGTAATAGTGAGAGCACCACCTAGTGGTGAAAGGAAATTTATTTTTTTCTTTTATGTATATCTCCTAGAAGATAGACCAGATCCAGCGGAAATTCTGTAAGTAGTCCTTTAGGACAATGACGATGACATTCTATGAATCTTAAGCACTTTCGTAGGACCACGTTGCTGTGACAACGTGGCGAAAATCTGCCTTTTTGATAACATTTGAACACCTTTTGGGGGGCTAAACATGCCCGAAAATTCATGAAACTTTGCAAAACGCTAAAGGTACTGTCTTGGTCCCGTGGATGGGCGTCGCATAATGGTTTAGCCATGCCCCTCCAGAATCAGCCCCCAAGACACGTAAGACTGACATGTATCAAAATTGGTACGTATGTGTATTGCATTGTATTTGAACAAACTCCTCCTAAGGAATATATCGGATCAATTTCAAAATTGGCCAGATGAAAAGTTGTAGAGTACTCATAACTTCAGTGTGCAATGTCCAATCTCCACTTAACTTCATGTAACACTGTAGATATTAGTGATTGCTTGGACCTGAGTCTAGGTTTGGAGGAGCAGTTTGTAACTAGACCTCAGTAATAACAGACTACAGACCAAGAAGTAAGTTTTAACTGCCGGCTTATTTATATAGAACAGTTAGTAGTGGACATACACAGTTGGCACCAAATCACACACATACACGAAAAGAAAAAGAAACATACGCTCAGTTTCTTGGAAATATTTCACATTAATAATGTCCAGCTCTCAGGAGACGGGTTATTCCTCCTATTTTTACCTATCTTTGGTTTCCGTTAAATCTAGTTGAGTTGAAAATAATTTTCAACTTAGGGTCCTTTAAGTTGTTATTTAGTCCCTCGTTTTCTCATTGAGTTAACTCAGTTCCCATTTTATCTCAGTAAGGCCTATCTTAAGAGTTTTTGTCTCACCTTCTCTTTAGTTCACTTAACCAATAGGTTTTTGTTTTTTTTAGTTTAAAAAAAAAAAAAGAAAAGAAAAACATTTGCATCACCAATTCGGCAAAATAATGAAAATTACAATACCACAAAATTCAGATTGGGAACTCAACTTCACAAATCAGCCATGATCTACAACTCAATCTCACAACTCTAAATTAGTCCCTTTGTTAAGTCCTTTAAGAGTCCAGATGAGCTTCACTGCACACTGCAGCAAAATAATAAAGTTTCAGTCCTACCACGATTCAGGTGAATGAATCAGTGTCCCTGGAATATATGTTGGTCTTGTGGAAACAGATCCGTATCCGACGCAGTTTCTCCTATGGGTGGCTCGCCATCTTCTTTCCCCGCTCCACGTGCATAAACACCAAGCAGCTCCTCTCGACAAAAAACCTGGCCAGTTTCACAACAGGGCAATACACATTTACACAGTTTTGTCTTTTATATATTCAACAAAAATTACCTGAGGAGGACTAACACCTAAACACAGGCTAAATGTTAAATTAAATCAGAACCGCACCATAAAATGGCGGCGGCGTTCGTCTCCATTCAACGACAAGGCTCAACTTGACCATGCCTATTGCACGTAACATTAGCTTTTCAATTTTCTTACACAAATAAACACTTCCTTAGTTTAGCTGCTGGCACGTTAGGCGTAACGTTACATTCAGCTCAAAAAAAACAACAAGGAAATGCATGCTAATTTACACGTTATAAACAGTAGTTTCCACCCACCAAATCCTTTTTCAAAGCAACAAAAATAGAATCCAGCAATGTGGACCAAAAAGCAACAAAGAATCCTCCAAAATATGGAAAAGAATTTAGGTTTTACAGTCCTTTTTTACTCTTTTATCTCAGTCTCTCCTCACTCGGTTTTCGGACTTCTCTGTTGTTTTACTTCTCAATGTCTACTGCTCTCACTCTGTTTTTTCTCTCTCTCCAGCAAGCGGCGCTAGAATCACTCTGATTGGCTGTTACCGCTGCACTTATTAAAGTTCAGTCAGGACCACTTTCGTCAAAATATTTTATATCCCAAGCAGAATTTACATTTGGCGGTATGGCTCTGTTCTGGGACCTCCTTGTCCTTCCGCGTGCCTACGTGGAAAACCTAAAGACAGGGAGAGCACACCTCCCTGCCCTTCCATGTGCCTACATGGAAAAGTTTAAGACAAGGAGAGCGGCAGCAGAGACCCCCCAGGGTACAGAACAGAGAAAGCATCAATGGCAATCAGAAAATGACATTGATTAATTAGGAACAACATAAAAAGGAGGAGCTGGGGTGGAGGTGGGTGCAAAAGGCTTGTAGAGCAGCAGCAGAGATAGGCAGGCAGGCTAAAGCAGCTTAAATAAGGCGCCATGCATGATGTTTGCCAATTGGATGCTTGAGGAAATCCGGTGAGCTGTCATTTGACTGTGTATGGTATCCAATGGGAAGCTTAGAGGAATCAGCTGATGTATGTTTATGACTAGCTGTAATCGTATGATATAGCTGTAACTGAAAGCTAAGCCTGACTTCGTGCCCTGCCTGAACTAACGCTATGCTCAATTTCAGTCAGGACCACTTTCGTCAAAATATTTTATATCCCAAGCAGAATTACATTTGGCGGTATGGCTCTGTTCTGGGACCTCCTTGTCCTTCCGCGTGCCTACGTGGAAAACCTTAAGGCAGGGAGAGCACACCTCCCTGCCCTTCCATGTGCCTACATGGAAAAGTTTAAGACAAGGAGAGCGGCAGCAGAGACCCCCAAAGAACCATACCAGGCAACCTCCCTTCCATGAGCTACATGGAAGTGCCATTAAGAGGAGCCAGCAGCGCAATTTTTTGTAAGAAATAAATAACAGTAATAAAGCCAATAATTTATGCGGATACTAGTTTAAGTAACTTGGCTGAAGATTAATAAAGAGATCCCTAAGAAGTTATGCTAGAAGTGTATTTAGATTAAGCCAGCAAAAACATATTTCCTGAACAGAGTGTTATATTTAGTGGTGTGGCTCTGTATGGGACCTCCTTGTCCTTCCACATGCCTACGTGGAAAACCTTAAGGCAGGGAGAGCACATCTCCCTGCCCTTCCATGTGCATACATGGAAAAGTTTGAGACAAGGAGAGCGGCAGCAGAGACCCCCAAAGAACCACACCAGGCAACCTCCCTTCCATGAGCTACATGGAAGTGCCAGTAAGAGGAGCCAGCAGGACTATAAACCAATACGTCTAAGCAGACTAGTTGAAGTACATGGCTAAGTATACTAGAGATATCCCCAGAAATTTGCTATACATTAATGAATTTAAGCCGGAAATTACAGGGCACTCATTGCTTTACTAGCATCAAGAATTGCTTGGCCTCAGGCAGGAGGTATCGTTCGTAAGCAGATAATGAACATTTACCCATAGCCTTAGCGTCGAGACAGGAGCTACGGATGCTGCATTTGTTGCTGCTCCTATGCGAATTGAATGAGGAGTTATTTCAATGTAGATTAGCTAAGCCAGATCGCATATACTGAGCAGTAGATAGCCTGTAGGATTGCATGGTTGTGTTTACTCTAACACGGTTTGAGAAAATGGGGGGCAAGTCAGGCTGGATGGCGCTGCCTCCGGGCACAGCTGGCAAAATTCTGCAATTCAAACCGGGACAAAATCAGCAATTGTTATCCAAGCATGGAATATGAGATGCTCTAATAATGAATTTACCCAACATAGATTACCAAGTGAGGCGCCTTACAAATCTATAAATGAATGGAACTGAAGAACGCCCTTGTAAATGATGTTGGCAGTTGCCTCATTGTCACAAAAACATGATTGTTTCCTTGACCAGTCTTTTCCCCACAGAAACATGAAACAACAATTGGGTACATTCATTAAAAAGGTAGAAGAGGCATTAGCTGCAAGGACGACAGTATTTTAGCCATATGTCTGCAAACCACGGATTATTAAAATACCCCCCTAAAACCTACGGAAGGGCGGTTGTCATACAGGTCCATCATGCCACTTCTACTGTATGTTTGAAATAATTATATCTCCATTATTCTGTACACAACACTGAAAAACTTGTGGATCCATTGCTCTTCCCTAAATGCCCCTCATGTCTGCTCCCTGTCTTCTAAGCTCAGCAAAGATGTTCATTAGTGATCTAGTAGATCATAGCAGTCACACTATTAGACCTTGCTGTTGACATAAAGCTCCCAGGGTGAACTGGCACACAGTGTTCGATTCATTTATATGTACTCAATATGCTGCGTCTTTTCATAATTAATGGCAAATGATGATCTAGCTGCTCATTGTAAAAGAAGGAGATGCCATACCATTTATCACACAGGAGAGATCAGGACTGGGGCTCGGATCTGCAGCCCTCATCCAAGCTCACCATATCATGGAGTTCTCTATAAATCGGAGAGGTCCAGAAGCCTGGATATAAGGGAACTTCCCTGGGGAATAACACACATGCCAATTTAAGATGTCTAAGCAAGGAGAGCAGTTCTCTTTTGGAAATAACTACTGCCTGCTGATGCAATTTTTCATCAGTACACTATCTAGAGTGAAGCCTAGAACTCTAGCCTTACAGGGCCTGATGTTTCTCCTTGGATAGCGGAAGACCTAATGTTTAAAGGTATATTTAAGAGCAAAAATGCATGGTCTGATTTTTTGAATTGGTAGTCAACTAACAGAAAATCGTCTATGAGATGGAGCACAAAAGCAGTTGCAGTTATTTAAAAGAATCCAGCAGAGAGCCTCTGATAGGATATCAAATATGTGGGGCTGCTTTTTTTTAGTCAGTAAATTTGAAGCAAAAGGAATAATCAAAGGAAACATCATCAAAGAGTGGCACAGGTGGGATACAGGAAACAGGATGACACCTTGATACAGTACAGCGAAAAGTAACTGGCCATCTGGCCCTTGACCTGCTGTAAATGAGTCAAGTCTCACTTTCTCTCACTATTACTCTTATTACATCTTGTATTATATTGATTTATATTTCCGTTTGATTTTTACACCAATACATGCAGTCCCCATTACATCATCCATATATTTATACCTACATCAGGTAGTTTCATCAGCACAAATATAGAGCAATGACTTTTCCTTTAGGTCTTTAAGAAGACTCTGTGTGGTTACAGGATTTCTGCTTTCAGATAAGCCAGAAGTCAAAGAGCCATGTACCAACATGTTGCCAAAGCCGTGCCCAGCTGAAGTTAAGTGTACACATATTTCTTAGTGAGGCGTGTTGACAAACCCAAAGAACAGGTTTCAGTGAATTAAAGTGCAGTTACACCCTTCAATTCTATTTGCTCCCTCCCTCTCAACAAATTTGAGAGGGAGACTGAGGAAACGCATCAGAGACCTGCAAAGGACAGTGACTTTAGGGGGTGTGACATCAACACACAGCAGCCACCGGCTTGGTGGGTAGTGAATGTTGAAACCGGCACATTTGTTCTATAGATATTTGTCGGTACTTGGTAAACCCAGCTGATTTACTCTCAGAAATTGAACCAACAAAAAATTTAAAATAGGAACAAGCTACACTCTTTTATTACATTTTTAAAAAATCAAGCACTTAATCTTGTAAAGCTCCCTGTTATGTATTTTATTTTTTCATGTATTATTTAGTTTGAAATGAGAACATTTGCTTATCTTATCATCATCATCACCATCGGTCACTACTATTACGTTACCTGTGTCTCTGTCTCTCTGTCTCTCTGTGTCTCTCTCTCTCTCTCTCTCTCCTGCCTAGAGTCGTGGTCTGTCCTAGGTTTCTGCCTTTTAACAGGCAGTTTTTCCTTGCCCTTGTCGCCAAGGTCTTGCTCATGGTGGTACTGTTGGGTCTATGTAAATAATGTTATAAGGAGTTCGGTCTAGACCTGCTCTATTTGAAAAGTGTCCTGAGATAACTTCTGTTATGAATTGGCGCTATACAAATAAAATTCAATTCAATTCAGTTTAAAAAATGTATATATAATATTCTCAACTGAACAAGAAGATGGAGAACATGTATTTTAAAACTGTCAACAGTCCCCACAACATGCACCCCATCATTGATTCTAGATTTAATATTTTTCAAAATGTAATGACATCAGAAAACAAAAATGAATTAAATATATTTTATCACAATACTCTAATTTCCAATCTTAATAAACAGAGTGTGCAGTATGTTCCTCTCAAGTGGCTTAATAATTATTTAACTGATAGAGAACAATTTATTTGTCTAGTTTTAGTGGCCTCCACTTTCTGTTATTTTAAACATTTCCATGCCTGCATTAAAGTCACTGCAGCAAAAATATTTAAGCAGGTAAAGTAAAAACTGTAGTTATAAACTTGACAGGACAGAAGAAACTCTGATGAACTTCAGGATACATCAAGAACAGGATGGATGCATTAGCAAAAGAGGCTCTGAAACAAGAGGAGAGCATGAATATTTTAGTCAGTAAATTTGAAGCAAAAGGAATAATCAAAGGAAACATCATCAAAGAGTGGCACAGGTGGGATACAGGAAACAGGATGACACCTTGATACAGTACAGCGAAAAGTAACTGGCCATCTGGCCCTTGACCTGCTGTAAATGAGTCAAGTCTCACTTTCTCTCACTATTACTCTTATTACATCTTGTATTATATTGATTTATATTTCCGTTTGATTTTTACACCAATACATGCAGTCCCCATTACATCATCCATATATTTATACCTACATCAGGTAGTTTCATCAGCACAAATATAGAGCAATGACTTTTCCTTTAGGTCTTTGAGAAGACTGTGTTGATACAGGGTTTCCACTTTCAGATAAGCCAGAAGTCAAAGAGCCACTGGACATGTTGCCAAAGCCGTGCCCAGCTGAAGTTAAGTCAACACATATTTCTTAGTGAGGCGTGTTGACAAACCCAAAGAACAGGTTTCAGTGAATTAAAGTGCAGTTACACCCTTCAATTCTATTTGCTCCCTCCCTCTCAACAAATTTAAAAAATGCATCAGAGACCTGCAAAGGACAGTGACTTTAGGGGGTGTGGCATCAACACACAGCAGCCACCGGCTTGGTGGGTAGTGAATGTTGAAACCGGCACATTTTAGTGTTCTATAGATATTTGTCGGTATTTATCATGTATTATTTTGCTTGAAATGAGAGCATTTGATCAGTGTTAAAATTCAGTTAATATTGTTGAAATATTATTGAATTGCACTTCAATTCATTGATTTGACAGTCAGGTGTTGACTTAATACAGATAGGCTGCTTCAATATAATGTCACTGAATACATAATGACATAGCATTTTGAACTGTAATTGCACCTGCTCTCTCAGTCCTGCCCTCCTCAGTTTCGTCTTGGATCTATAATATTTTCCAACCATGTAGTTTATATTAACAAGTTTCGAGTTACTTGAAGAACTGGTCTCTTCATCACTGTTAATAATAAATAATTAGCCTATTGGATCCACCCAACCCTTTTTGACGTCAGAAGTCGTTGCACTCCGCCGATAAATACAGAGACTGACTCTCACATCAAGCTCGTACAGCCACTGAGATCAACTCCAACAGAGGAAATCCAATATCTGGAAGACTATGGCAGAAAATCAGCCACAGAGTCCTGGTCCAAACAGGTCAGTAGTTTGAGCCTTTTGTCTACATTTAACATAGAGGCACAATTTGAATCAACATATTTTCAAAATCCCAAACCAGGACTGTAAACCATCAGGGTCATAATTGTTTTGGCAGTCTGTCCCAGTGGGGCTAACCATGGTACTGTATGTGAACATCAGACAACACCTAACAACGTGTGTTGTTAGGTGTTGTCTGTGTACCTGTTGGGATGAATATCTCTTGCGGAGCTCCTGTTTTTCTTTTTGCCCTTGAACTCGACCGTAAAGTTTTCGGCCTCTGTTTAGTTCATGTATGATGAAATAGTAGCATGGCTACATGGTTCTTGGTTGAGCAGACAAAAACACAGACCCAAACTCTTACTTCCACCAGGCACAGCTTTAAAACGTCGCGACTGCATCGCTAAAGTTCAGCATATTTCTTTTACTGAAGATTATACACTTTAGGGTTCTTCTCAAAAGATGACTGTGGTATTCTGTGGTGTTTATGGTAATAATCTTGTTGCAAATGACTACCAGTTTACTGTGTATGTAGAAGAATACAGGTTGAATTCAAACATAGTGTAGAGTCTGGATAGATGTGTAAACAGAAGGGATTACTGCTCACACATGAGCTGTGATTTCAGTAAATGAAAGCAAAGGAAATATTAAAAAAATAATTATTTTTTCTCTTGGCTCACAAAACTTTACATCCTCTTTCTGTCTTTTTCTGTTTTTCTCTGTAGTGGCACAACCGACTACCTGAGCAACGAAGACTACTTTATGGCTTTAGCCTGTCTGTCAGCCAAAAGGAGCAAAGACCCTAACACACAGGTGTGTGTGCGTGTGTGCGTGTGCGTTTGCATGGGTATATTATTAGTAGGTCTTAGACAACCAAAGAAAATCTTGGTTGATAGTACCTATTTACCTATTTTAAAGCTAAAGCATTATAAAGTGCTGCATGTCCACAAAAATCATGTATCAAAAGTAATGTTATCAATCCATCACTGAGCTTGAACCTCCCTTGTTAGCCTGTGATTGCTCCGTAGCAGTCTATAGTAAAATGCACACACGTTGCAATCAAACATAAACTTTAACCACACAGCTTTTCTGTCATCTGAGACTGGGGACAGATGTAGAAATCTTTGTTGGTTATCTGACATTGTGTCCATAAGTTTGGAGCTGAGTAAATGTTTAGTTGGTTAACCCCTGCAGTCTCCAGGCTGTTCTGCATTTTGTTCATATATGTAAAGAAAAGAAAATTCAATTGTTATTTTGCAGTATGTACTCAACAGCCAAAGAACTAATGGAACAATGTTAAGAAAACACTGAATTTGTCATAAAAAAGAAGCATTTTAAGTATGTATGTAATGGGTCCCTTAAGGAAACAAGTTTGGTACCACTGTACTGGATTGTTGATATATTTAAGATTTATAAGATTTACAGCTGAAAGAAATGTGGAACTCCTCTCCCTCTCTGCAGGTGGGGGCATGTATAGTGAACCAGGAGAATAAGATAGTTGGCATTGGTCACAATGGTATGCCAAATGGCTGTGATGGTAAGCTACCGTGGTCCAGGGATGCAGTCAACAAGCTTGACAATAAATACTTTTATGGTGAGCATGCATGTGCACACACACTTTTTGCTGCTTTCATTTTGGACAGTCTGATTCCAGAAAAAAATTATGATTACAGTTTGTTTGAATAAAATGTCCAGGTGCAACAAAGTAACAAAGCACTCCTGGTTGAATAAAAACTGTACAATTCATGTGTTCTGGAAGTTGTAAACAATACAAATAGCAAATATGGAAACAGTTGTATAAAGCCTTTTGTGACTCTTTTGTGACTCTCTGATCATTGCGTCAAGTAGAGGTCTAACAATACACAAAATTCACAGTTTGGTATGTACCTTGTACCAAATGTAGACAGTAACATGTTTTTCATTTATTTTGAAAAATGTAAATACTAAATGCACTCAAATACTTTCATATTGTCAAGAAGAAAACTGAATAACACAAATGTCAGTAATTCTCCATCATAAGGGTCTGACCTGTTGATAATTCCTGAACTGCAGCATTTATATGGAGTGATTAATGCTCATGTGAAGGCGGATTGTGGTGGTGGCTTAAATCCTGTATTTTCTTTGACCAAGTATGGTCGTATACATATCCGTAGCAATAAACACTCAGTAGCAGTAGTTAGTACATTGGCACGGCCCACATTTGCATTTGTCTGATCTTCACATTTATAAATGAACAATGTTAATTCAGTTTGATACTAATCACTGCCCTTTGAGCAAGTAGTAGACATAACTAGGCTATATGGACAGCAATTGTTTTGGTCACACGGTGTACCAAACCGAGATAGTCACATACTAAACCAAACTGTTTGGGGCCCTCACATAGGGGGCCCCTTATGGCCATAGCCTCAAGTTACATCACTCGAGGCAACTGTTGGTTAGATCTGAAGACTACAAGTTTGAATATAAAAATTAGCTACCTTAGTTAGACGACTGTAACTTACTCCTCCTTTCTGTTTGAGATTAGCAGCTTTAGGCTATTAGCCACTACTATCATAACAGAAGTGAATCTCTTCAATCTCTAAAAAATGTTAAGTTAACAGGATTCAGTCACTGGAGCGCATAAATGCGTTAAAAAACATAAACAGTCAGTGCCTGTGTCAGAAAACACATCATCTGTTATGTGTTGGTAATCTAGAGAACCCAGGTCCAGACACAGAAGGGAAGGCAGTAGTGAAAAAAAAAAATAACTTGCAACGTCTCTCGACAGTGTGCCATGCAGAGCTGAATGCCATTATGAACAAGAACAGTGCTGATGTGAAAGGCTGCACCATGTATGTGACTTTGTTCCCCTGCAACGAGTGTGCCAAGCTCATCATCCAGGCAGGTGTGTTGACCACCCACACACACACACACACACACACACACACACACACACACACACACACACACACACACACACACACACACACACACATACACACACACACACACTGTACAATAACAATATCTTCCTGCCGGACAACGCTGTGAATGATTAGGAAGAAAATGAAGATGCTGTTCAAGCTTTTCATCATTTTCATTTAATCCACCGCAATTGAGAGGAAAAGGAAGAAGTAATAAATGTTTTGAGTGTGAGTGTAGTGGAAATCAACAGATTTCAGTTGATCAGGTGTATTTGGAATTAATATATTGCTATATGGCATATATAGTATATATAGTGGCATGAGAATGTGCCAGAGGCCACTAAACTTGGACTTTCACAATCCAAATGTTTCTCTGGGCTACTTTTGGGCACCGGTTGGCCACTTCATATCCTTGTGGAAAGCCCTAATATATATAACATTTTTATTACCTCTTGCTGGATTGACTTTGTGATGTGAACGACAAAATTTAGGTCAGTGGTTCCCAACCAGGGGGTTGTGAGGTCACGAGGACTTCTTAATTTTAAGGTGCTTGACTGCCATTGCCAATACTGTTGTTGCTGTGCACCTGTCTGTCTGTCTGTCTGTCTGTCTGTCTGTCTGTCTGTCTGTCTGTCTGTCTGTCTGTCTCTCTCTCTCTCTCTCTCTCTCTCTCTCTCTCTCTCTCTCTCTCTCTCTCTCTCTCTCTCTCACTCACCCACCCACCCCAACTGGTCGAGACAGACGACCACCCACCTAGAGCCGGAGGATCTGTCCTAGGTTTCTGCCTTTTAACAGGCAGTTTTTCCTTGCCCTTGTCTCCAAGGTCTTGCTCATGGTGGTACTGTTGGGTCTCTGTAATTAATGTTTTAAAGAGTTCGGTCTAGACCTGCTCTATTTGAAAAGTGTCCTGAGATAACTTCTGTTATGAATTGGCGCTATACAAATAAAATTGAATTGAATTGAATTGAACTGTTATCAGGTATATATTATGAAATATCCATAAAATATGTCACTTAGTTGCTCATCCGTTTACTCAATGATAGAAAAAGGTTCCCTCATGGAAAAGGGGACGTGAATGAGTGCAGAAAGAGAGAGGAAGAGAGGAGCTCAGTGCATCATGGGAAATCCCCCGATAGTCTAGGCCTATAGCAGCATAACTAAGGGATGGTTCAGGACTCACCTGATCCAGCCCTAACTATAAGCTTTATCAAAGAGGAATGTCTTAAGCCTACTCTTAAATGTGGTGAGGGTGTTACTCATTTCATTTCTGTCAGTCACATACAGTGACATACATTGTACTATTAGCAATATTGTATATATTGTATTACTATAAGGTACATAGACTCTCATTATATTTCTATTTCCATTTGAATTTTGCATACTTTTATGTATGCTCTATATACATTTATATTCTATATATATTGTGTTAGATATTGTAATATAAGTATTATTTTTATTCTTTAACATGCACCTTGAACAATTGTAACAAACAAATTTTCCCCCAAAGATCAATAAAGTATTTGTGATTTGTTTGTTAAGAAGACTAATAATGATATTTACTCAACACTCCTGCCATCCTTCATTACCCCTTCCTTCCTCTGTCCAGGTATTAGGGATGTGGTCTTTCTTTCTGATAAGTACCATACCCTTGTGGAGACGGAAGCTTCCAGAAGGCTGCTCAGGACAGCAGGCATACAATTCGAGTGAGTAACTGCTTTTCTCTGGCACACAGGAAAAAACAGAAATAGTGTTGCTTTCTTGCCTTAAAGTGAAATTTCATCCTGATAATCAGGCTCTGTTATCTTGTGATGGGTTAATTTCTATTAACCTGTTTTGTTGCACCAAGGTTTTCCCAACTTCAGAATACTTTTCAACAAGCCTATGAGAATGTGCTTGTACATTTTGTTCATTTAGGTCAACAGTGTGTCTGGTGGAATATGACACCTAATGCTTACATTTTAAATATAATCCATTTAAAACAGAGTTATCATTGATGTACTTCTATAGTAACTTAACCAAACATTATTATAGAATATCGGTTGATATATCAGTCTAAGTCATCCACATTTGACCAGTTATTCATCACAACAATACACCAGAAAACAACAATGGGCAATAACAAGGCAATAAGGTTGACAAAATGTTTGAGGGCAGTCCATAGTGCTGCAAGGTATGTCAAAGGCTTTCACTTCAGTTTTATTTGTATAGCACCAATTCATAACAGAAGTTATCTCAGGACACTTTTCAAATAGAGCAGGTCATAAAATTATTTACAGAGACCCAACAGCTCCCACCATGAGCAAGCACTTAGCGACAGCGGCAAGGAAAACCTTTCATTTTAGAGGCAGAAACCTCGGACAGACCCCGACGCTAGGTGGGTGGGAGGAAGACAGAGAGAGAGAGACAGACAGACAGACAGACAGAGGTGCACAAGGTGGTGGACAATGAGCAGTGAGTATATTAATAATAGTAACTGCAGTAATAGGCTTTATGGTTATTTTCACATTTTATAACATTTATTTTAACCTCTAAAATAGCACTTTAGTTTTGATGTTTGAGCAGATGAGATGAAAGTATGATTTCAAAAGACAATGAAGAGGAAACTCTCTTTGTCATCCATGTTTTTTTTCCATGTGTGTCCTCATACCTGTTTGCCCTGTAATTATGTACATACTGTTGTTTTCCTCTGTGTGTTGTGGCAGGGAGTTCCAACCCCAGAGGGCTGAGATTCCTATTGCCTTCAGATCCTTCTACGACCCTTAAACAGCATGACCATGGCAACACGCAAACCCCGAATGAGGTGGAAGACTGCTGAGATTGAAAGAGACTTTGATGCCTCTTTTCTCTATGTCTTCTTGCCGCTTGCTTTGCTTAAAGGAAAACTCAAACATATCTCGAGTTTACCTGACACTTTGCCCCTTGTGCATGCTCCCACATTTATTTCCTTTTTAAGGTCCAGTGTGTAACATTTAGGAAGATCAGAAATGGAATATAATATTCATATGTATGTTTTTATTAGTGTATAATCACCTGAGAAAAAGAATTGTTGTGTTTGCGTTACATTAGAATGATGTTGTCTCCAGATGCTGCAGGTTGTTTCTATAGTAGCCCAGAACAAACACTGGCTCCAAATAAGGCTGTTTTTCACATGTTTCTTGGCCACCATAGTTTTCCCCTCACACTTGGAAAGGAAGGGTGAAACAAGTGAGTTGCAACCTGCAACTACATCGCTAGATTCCACTAAATCCTATGTTTTCCTTTACCTTAAAAACTACCTTTGGGTTTAGGAATTCACGAGCACACTGAACACTCTTCAGTGTTTGATTTTAAAATCTTTTGTTTTGTGATTCTTCTCATTGCTCTCAGACCAGGTAAAACCCGAAATCAGCATTTTCCTCCTAGAAACAAGGTTCCAGACTAATACAGACACACCTTAATATTATGGTAATTTGACAGTGGTTGCTGCCCAGTAAATCAGTGAATACTGGGAGCTGCTCATTGTCACTGAGCATCTTACCATCCAACCACAATACAAAGTTTCCTTATCTCAACACACTATTTATATATTACTGTGTGCATATGGGGTTTTTAATATCATTTAAGCAATGTGTTCTGAAAGGTGTTGCTACAATTTTTTTTGTAATTGCAATGTGTGGGTTAGGGTTTTTTAATTAAAAAATGTCTAATTATCACTCAAAACACAGTTTATTTTTTAGATTGCCATCGTTTTCCTACTTTGTGCTCATTTGCCACAGTCTTCGCATGTGTGCCTTCCTATTAAATGACTTGGAACCACTTCTCAGTTCTGTCTTCATCATCTGTCATGTCGAAGTGTCCTTGAACCCCAAATTGCTCTCGACGCTGTGCATCGGAGTATGAGTGTATATGAATGAGTAGTTTCTGTTCTGGTTAGCAGTTGGCACAGTGTGTAACCATCAGTGTGTGAATGGGGTGAGTATGGCATGTACAGTGTTGGGCAAGTTACTTTTAAAAAGTAATTAGTTACAGTTACTAGTTACTTCTCCAAAAAGTAATTAAATTAGTTATTCAGTTACAAATTATAAAAATCACTAGTTTCTGCAGAAAGTAACTATTGCGTTGCTTTCAAGTAAATTTTTAAATGTGACCCCACCTCCACCCCTCTTTAACGGAACTTAAAATACATGAGCATGTTCAATTATTTATGATAAATCTGAATATTATAATGAAATGGACACTTACTACATTATAAACAGAAACAATGTACACAAGTCTAAACTATTTTAATGTTGCTGTGGGACAAAGTGAGACTAGCCTCCAATCAAATGCCATGTATGTAGATATTATATTTATATAGTGGATCGATGCAAATAACACAATAGATGTTTTGGAACTTTTGACATTTATTGCCCCTCAACAGGCCACAACTGGGCAAAATTAAATTATGCCTGTTATACCAAAAAATAAATAACAAATATATACAATCTTTGTAGTGCAAATAAATAAATAAAAAAAAAAAAACTTCAGACAATTGGTAGATAAACTGTACTTCAAGTATATTCTTCCTCGAAAAAGTAGAACAGTGTAACTGTACGAAAGGCTTTTATTGTGAAGGTGCATTTAGAGAAAGTGACGCAATCACGCCCCGTGGCGCGGTGACCCGCACACAGCCTGCAGCCGAGGCGACGGACCTTTTCCTTTTCTACCTTTACACCTGGACACACCTGTGGGGACGTTTAGTATATTTGGCCTTTAACTAAGGTTGTTGTTGTTTGGAGTGAGTTTTATTGTGTTACTCTGAGTGTTAAGTGGAAGCAAGAAGTAAGTATCGTTTCTATATTGTGTTAATGACGACGCACCTCGTTAACTCTCACGTGTGTTTAACGCCGACAGGTAACGGATGTCCGTTGTTTAACACTGTTTATGAGTATAATGTGAATGCTGATGTTTGAGTGGTTTGAGGGTCCAGTGAGCTAGCAGTCGGTAACTTGACGTAGTTCAGGTGGTTAATGACATGTGCGCCATGTGCCATTGTTTATTTAACACCCAGTTCAGCCAGTAGATGGAGCTATTGGACCAGTTAACCTATTATTATGGTTAATGTGTATTTCTGTTGGTGTAAATGTCATTATTATTGTTGCACATATGTCTGTATTTTTCTGCTCATGTAAGCACATTTGTTATTATGGAGATGAAGGTGTATAATGTGATTATTATTATTATTTCCAGAACTGTGACAACATTGAGTGTTCAATAAATCACTGCAGTCATCAGATCTGCTGGCAAAGAAGACATCCTGTCCTCATTCCTGTGTCCTGACCGACACCGCATCTCTGCTGTATAAACCTAAACGAGCTAGCATTAGTCCTTCCCTCACAAACAGTAACAATATGAGGTGCTTTCAATCTAACTGAAAACTGACACCGACGTGGATAGGCACTTTTGCCCAGTGCATAATGTGCATTTCACCATTACATTAGTTCCTTTAATTCTTGGAGGGAAAAGTAATGGCTATACTTCCATTTAGAGAAGGCTACTTTTAGATTATTTGGGCTAGCCATACCGGTCTCTTGTTGACTGACTCACTTGTGTTGTTTGTTGTGTGTCCGACTATGCGTGCTTTCGTACGCCCGCCCGCCCAACTCTACCTCTGATTGGCTTACCATGAAATTTTACTCAACCTCAGCCAATCGTCAGCATTTATGCACTTGTCTCTTGCACTGCCCACTAACCAAGGAAAAACAGTAAAAAAGTCTTTGCTGAAAAAAGTAACGCCGTTAGTAACGCCGTTATTCCCATCACTGGGCATGTAGTGGTCGAAAGACTAGAAAGGCGCTATATAAGTACAGTCCATTCAACATTTACCATTATTCTTGAAAATGTGTTTTAGGATGTTACTTCAATTTAAATGACATACTTACAGTTACTAGACGGGGTAATAGGACAGCTACAAATCAGAATCAGAATTAGGTTTACAGCCAAGTATGTTCACATACAAGGAATTTGTCTTGGCAAGATGGTACATAACAATTAAACATTGTTAAACAAACAAATGAAAATATGTCTTTAAACGATAGGGTCTATCGCAGCCACCGCACTTGGCAGGAGCCACGTCCTGCTCCCTATGTGGGGTGGCCAGCACAGAAGTCGCTCCCCTCAAACGTCTTCAACTGAGAGCAGAGCTGCATGATTCGGACCTGTTGACTTCACCGGTGTCTCATCAACTATCCCACAACACCTCAGTGGGGCTTGACAGCAGAACCAGCGTCCTGGACCTGCTCCCTCGGCCATTCAGGACCTCACCACTCAGCTCTGACCCACACCCTCTCTGCCAGCCTGGTTTAGCCACCGCTTGCTTCTCTTTAGCCACAGCCATCTGGATGCTGTCTCTGCCTGCTTTTAAAAGTTGTTCACCAGGTTCTTGCGGGTTGCCCCTTTGACCCCAAGCATCCCCAGTGCTCTCCAAAGTGACTGTCCCGGGAACCCCCTGCAACCCACCTCCACTGGTAGATTCGAGGCTCTCCAACCCCTCTGCTCGCTCTCGGAGATGAGGGACTGATACTTCCCCAGCTTGCATTCATGTGCCTCCTCAATCCTTTCCTCCCAGGGTACCGTCAGCTCTATTAGGGCCACCTGCCTTGTTACTTGGGACCAGAGCACAATATCTGGTCGGAGGCTGGTGACAGCAATCTCCTCTGGAAACTTGAGTTGCCTTCCGAGGTCAACTCTCATCTCCCAGTCCACTGCTTTACCAAGGATCCCTGAACATCTGTCCTCCTTGCCTGCCTTTTCCCCAGGCCTGAGGAAGCCAATGAAGCGGGGGCCTTTGTCTTGGGCCTTGGTTCTTTTCCGCTTCCTCTCCTTCTCCAGTCCATCGGCCAGTTGCCCCAGCACCTGATCATGGCGCCACCTGAACCTCCCCTCGGTCAGGCCTGCCCGACAGGACGACAGAATGTGCTCCAGGTTTGCTGGTCTCTTGCACTGCGCACAGGAAGGATCTTCTGTCAGTCTCCATCTTTGGAGGTTTGTTGGTGTTGGCAGTACATCGTACACGGAGCTGAGGAGGAACTTTATCCGACGGCCCTCCATGTTCCAAATGTCCTTCCAACTGAGGGATCTTCCTCGGACACTTTCCCACCGAGTCCAGCTGCCTTGCTGTTTCATGGCTACTGCCCTGGCTTGTCTGCTCTCTTCCTCCACAGCCCGAATCTCCTTCTACACCATCCCTTTCCGGTCCTTTGCCCTTGCCTCCTTCCAGCTTGCTCGGGTGATGACTCCTAGGCCCAGCCTCCCCTGGGTCACCGTGCCCATGATGTCTGCATGTTGTAAGCACTCCTCCACTTCCCTCAGAGCTCCGCTGGCCTTCCACTTCCGATAAAAATAGAATCAATAAAAATAGACAATATATACAAATATAAAAAATTCAGATTTTAATGAAATTTGGTGGAAGGGTCAGCAATGGGCTAAGGAATAAGCAAGTAGTTTTTGATGTGCTGCCATGTTGTGATCATGTGGCCTTGGTGAATCCTCTTCTGAAAACAAAAAAAACAGTCTTGATTCCAGTGACATGAGCGACTTCAGTCCAATTCAACAATATTTTTGAGCAGAGTAATTCAAAAACTGCTTTATCTTTAGCCATTAAACTTTATTGGCTTCAGTTCTCTTGAAGAAATTACAACCCGAGCTTTATCGAAGAGGAAGAGAAACTAGGAGCTCTTGAAGAAAAACATAAATGCATCAGCAATCAGATGATTTTCACGCATGAAGTCAGCCTACATGATCCCATTCCATTTTACACATTCGTACACCGATGACACAGCATTGGGAGCAATTTGGGGTTCAGTATCTTGCTCAAGGATAATCAAGGCATATTTTAAATATTTGCATCAGCCCAGAATTTTCCAATTGTATTCATAGAAATCTACACTTGTATGTGGAGAAATTATGACAGTTAAAATATGTTCTAACATCTTCTATCTGGCTTGTTTAAAGAACTCACAAGCATCCTTTGCCAGTTGGTCACTCTGTGAACATGCTTCTAATTGCACGCAACATTACAAAATTATACATTTACAGACAGCAATCTATTTTTTCCCCCTCTTCTGTCAAGAGACAACTTTTGAGTATCAAATGACAAAATTAAACTTAACTCATAGACTTGCTGAGAGCCCCCTGGTTAATACTGAATAACAGTAAAATGAAGCTGGGTAACCAGACTTGTCTGTAATTTGTGATTGTACAGTTTCATGAGGCTTTGATTATCCTAGAGGTCACAATAGCTCATTTTATAAAGTGAAGTCAAGTTTCAAAAAATGTTCTCACTACAATGAAATGGCTACTATTGCTTCATCATCACACATGAATACAATTGCGCTCATTGGATACACAAGAGTCTCAGCTCTCCAACCATATCAAGTATAATGTCATTCCCATACTGTTTAGGAACTCCACTGTGCAGAAATATCCAAATACATTAGATGAAATGCATTCAAAACTCAACTGGAATAGTGCGCAGTGGTGTGGGCAAGTTTGTAAAGGAAAGACACATAGACAGTTGGAGACTTTCAAGGGAATATGGGGGATGCTGAAAAATGCTAAAAATGCACCCCCCTTGTTAGTCATTCTCATCTTTTCCCACTATCTATCCCCAAATAGGAGAAAGAATTGTTTGATTGAATATATTAGTCTAGTCAGGTGGACACATTGATCCTTTATCGGTTTGTGCAAGCTACAATCTATGGCCCCGACCATGGCTCTGAAATATCAGCAGCCTGTGCTGTGTTTTGATACATCAAGGAAGCTGTCTGTGGGGCTGAACTAGACGACAGATTTGTTCCTTTTTCTCAGTCTTGCCCTTCTGTCAGTTTTGTCTTGGATCTATAATATTCTCTGAACTATATTATATACAGTATACTGTATATAAACTATATACTATACTCAACACCATACTATACTGTAGCCTATATACCCTATAGAGTAGTGTCACCTTTCGTGATCGAAGTAGCCAAGTGTACACTTAAAAAACTGACTTTTTGGTATAGTAACATATATTAAATTAACAGTCATCATTTTTACATTGTAAAATTAAGATTCAGTGAGAACTAGAATTTCTTAACTAAATATTTGAATTTTATTCATATAATAGATGAACTGTGTAAGAGTAGTAACTTTTATTACAGATTTACTCATGCTATTTAAATGATTTATCATTACTGCACATAAACCTGAAAACACTGAGTAAAATTTAATCTAAAAGTGTAGCGTGTGTTTGACTCTGCACATGCTCATTTGGACAGACGGTAGAGTTGTGATGTTCACGAACGAACCGAATCTATTGAACAGCTCTTTAACATGAACGATGGGACCCGAGTTGAGAGCCGTTTTTCTTTTTTTTTATCGCTGTCACGCACACAGCATTGCGCACACAAGCTCCTCCTTTGCTACTCCACTGAGACAGAGAGCATGCAGTACAAGGGGAGGAGCGCATCAGAGTACACGTGTGGTGCTAATTTGATATGCAAATGTCGCATGATTTCATCTGAGTTGTCCGACATAGTGTGTGCGGAGTGTCAGTACTGCAGCTACAATGAGCCGATTTGGATGCACTTTTTGGACGAAAAAAACGGCAAAGCAAATCTGTCAAAATTATATGTCAATTGAAAATGTAATCAATATTTCAAAATAATTCAAACTCAGATATCCCACCAATATGTCTAAGTTTTAATGATTCTGATCCAAACCTTACCCTATCATTCCTCCCAGTGATTATTTCCCAGATAAACAGGTTACCCCTAGGCTAGCTTCTTAAAAATGAATAAATATAAAAATGAGCCAGTCTTTTGAACGGCTTCTCAAGATCCGGCTCCCTTCAAAGAGCCATAAATCCCATCTGTAACAGATGGGATACCCGCTACTTTCAGCCAGTCAACACAAAGTAAAACAAACAAGCCAGAGGACGGTTAATGTGAAGGTCCACGGAGACTCTGCTCAGGCTGCACGGTGTTTTGCATTTGTGATAATATATATATATATATATACACATACCGCATGCATTTTGATAGTTTAGTTTTAGTTTTCTTTATGCAATATTATGTTATGTTACTGTTAGGGTTATTTCTGTACAGTAAACTTTTAGCTTTTAATATTGTTGCATTTTACTTCTCCCTCTCATGGCAGTGCAACATGGTGGGCTCTGTAGACATGAAGGCCTCATTCTCAGTTTTCCTCTGTGCAATGAAATTATTTCTTTGCTGTGCTATCCACCCTGATACAGACGCATTAAGTACAATAGTAGAATACAATAAGTAACAAAAAACACAATATTACAATAAGTATTACAATTTTAAAAGTGTCTGATGTGCAGTGTGCAATGAATACCATGGGATGTGCAAAACAGTTGTGCAAGAGCGCACTTGTAAACAGAAGTACAGGTGTAAGATGACAAGGTGGTTCATTGATGTGGCTCCTGTCAACTGTTCAGAGTGTGGCATTTTATGTGGTCTGGTCCTCCTGCCTTCCGGGGATTAATCCTCCTCAGTGCTCTGTGTACCTGGCCTGTTGAAACTGTTGGGGGAGGGGGGGCGCACAAATAGGACAACTTTTAATCAGCAACATTTTCTATCTGTACAGACTAATTTTGAAGTAGATTAGATGAATTCCCTAGGAGGAGGAGTTCAAATACAATGCAAAAAATCGCAGAAAATGGCTGCTAAATTCAACGTGGCTGAATTTGACGGGACGCCACGGACACACCCTTTAACATACTAGCACAAATAGCACAAATTTTAATCAGCTACATTTTCTATCTGTACAGACCAATTTTGAAGTAGATCCAATAACACCTGTATGAGGAGTTAGTTCAAATAGAAGCCCTGAAATGCCAAAAATGACATCACAGTGTGACATTTGTTCAAAGTGGCCAACTTTGAGGGCACTCCACGGACACGCCCTTCAACGTACAGTCACAAAATGAGCAGCGTTCATTCAGCACCATGTTTTGACTGTACTGACCAATTTTGAAGCAGATCCGATAAATTCCCTAGGAGGAATTCGTTCACATACAAGCCCAAAGAGTCAAAATGACCACAAAATGGCTGCCAAGAGTGAAAATTTTAAATTGAAATAGCCGACTTCCTGTGGGATATGGGATATGGGTCCAAGAGGCTTTTTTGTACGCCTCGGCACATTATACATGCCTATTGAGTTTCGTACATATCGGTGAAACGTGGCGCTGGGGCTGATGTGTTTTTATCCTGTAGGGGGCGCTACAAGCAGGACAAACAGGATTTTTTGTATGTGAGCTTCAGGCACCACTCTACACATGCCCTGTGAATTTCATATTCATAACTATTACGAGTGATTTACCATGCCTAAAGAGCACCACCTAGTGGCGTATTTTTTTTGTCCTTTTTAGGTGAGCCTCAGGGAGCCATGGGGAAGCAGCGTACCAAGTTTCATCTTAATCACACATACCGTTGTAGAGATATAAACTCCTTCATTTTAAAGAGCGCCACCTAGTGGTGATGACCTGAAATTGTGCACGATGCATAATGAAGACATTTGGAACTATTGACCCAAGGTTGGTGTAAATCCGACATACCAATGTGGAGAAATACCCCACTTCCTTTTTTGATGAAAAATCAACAGGAAGTGCTAATGTTATAACTTCCTTATTTTTTTAAAATATCAAAATGTTCAAATTACTTTTGTTGTCAGGACGGTCCACAGATGAAACGTGCAAAGTTTTGTGCGCATCACACAAAGTGTGTAGGAGGAACACGAAAAAGTGATTTATGGACATTTTGCGCTCTAGAAAAAAAAAAATCTAGGCGGAAGTGGGCGTGGCCTATATGGGGAGGTTCAGCTCCATTCACCGAACGCGTGGATATAAGGTTTTTGAATGTGAGACAAACTATGCGGGAGTTATTAGCGTAACGAAATTGGCCTACAAACAGCGCCACCTAGTGGCCTTCCTAGTGGCTGACCTGCATGTGACGCATAGAATCTCCAATTTAAATGAGGCTTGACAAATGTGCCAAATAAAATGCCAATATTTTAAATGATTAGGGGGTGAAAAATGCGCTCAAAGATCCTAAAAATAATAATAATAATAATAATAATAATAATAATAATAATAAACGAAGGAAAAACAATAGAGACCTTCCAGTTCATACTGGCTCGGTCCCTAATAATAAACATAGCAAAAACAATAGAGACCTTCCAGTTCAGTGAACTGGCTCGGTCCCTAATAAACATAATTAGTAAAATATACTTAAAGCTCCACTGTGTAAAATTTAAGAGGATCTATTGGCAGAAATGGAATATTATAATCATGGGTATGTTTCATTTTCTCATAGAAGGTTTTTTTGTTTTAAATCCTCATCTATAAAGTAGTGTCATCTGTCTATGTGGCTTCTGACTGGCTATTTTCAAGTGCTCATTCTCATAGCTGGATTGCAAAATCTTTAGCTGGAAGAGCCTAATGGCTTTGTGGTTATCAAGGATCTTCAGAATACGGCTTTATGAGGCCAGCGGGCTCAAAGAGAGCACAAACTGAACTGGTTTCATGGGACAAGCTGTCCTCTGTGACCTGCTACTCTGTGACCCCCTGAAGGAGAATGCTTAATTTGGTAGACAAATATCCATGGAAATCTGGAAAGCTATGTGTGTATGACAACCAGTCCAGTTGGCATGGAGACATGCAAATGTTTCTTCAATGCCAAGTCAGGGCATCAGTTCATCCCAGTTCTGGCTCCCAGTTCTTTTTAGGATTCAGATTCAAAGTTGTATTATTTGTTTTTAAGGCACTTAATGGGCTGGCCCCAATATACATCACTGACCTTGTACAGCCCCACTCTGTTCAAAGGTCCCTGAGATCCTCAAATAAAGGGCTTCTGCATGTGCTATGACTATTGGTGGAATGTGTTTTTTCTGTATTATTTGTCTTTTTAGTTATCCACTGTACAGCACTTTGGTCAGTTTATGCTGTGTTTAAATGTGCTTTATAAATTAAATTTACTTTACTTACTTGCCATATTAAGTCCAACCTTTAAGACCCACCCTCATTAATATCCCATATCAAATAAATAGTGACAATCTTCCCATGTTCTGCCCCTCCTGTACAGTATACTGACAGTGACACTTCTTACTTATCACTTATAAAACTTCCCTCTCACCCTCTTGGGGTGGTATCTGTGTCATCCTTAAGCTCGGGTTCTCTGCCAGAGGCCTGGGAGTTTGAGGGTTCTGCGCAGTATCTTAGCTGTTCCTAGGACTGCGCTCTTCTGGACTGAGGCTTCTGATGTTGTTCCTGGGATCTGTTGGAGCCACTCCCACAGTTTGGGGGTCACTACCCCGAGTGCTCCTACTACCATGAGGACCACGCTCGCCTTGACCTTCCACATCTGCTCCAGCTGTTCTTTCAACCCTTGTTACTTTTCAGTTATCAGTGAGTCGATTTCTCGCTCATTCCTGGCGTACAGCTTCAATTCAATTCAATTCAATTTTATTTGTATAGCGCCAATTCATAACAGAAGTTATCTCAGGACACTTTTCAAATAGAGCAGGTCTAGACCGAACTCTTTAACATTGTCCCAACAGCTTGATGTCATCCATGTAGAGCAGGTGGCTAATTGTTGCTCCACCTCGGAATTGGTACCCGTAACCACTCTTTGTAATGATCTGACTGAGAGGGTTCAGGTCTATGCAGAACAGCAGTGGTGATAGCACATCTACTTGGTATATGCCGCATTTGATGTTGACCTGGGCAATTGGCTTTGAGTCGGCCTCTAGGGTTTGTCTTCCACATTCCCATTGAGTTCTGGGGGCCCACCACTCACGGGAGAAATCATTGGGGTCTGGTACGATGCCAAATGGGTGGCAGTAAAGGAAGGGGGGCCTAGACAGACCAGACCCGGGCAGCAAAAGCTGGCTTTGAGGACGTGGAATGTCACTTTGCTGGGGGGAAGCAGCCGGAACTGGTGTGGGAGGTGGAGCGCTATCGATTAGACCTGGTGGGGCTTACTTCTACGCACAGTCGAGACTCTGGATCCTTACTCCTGGATAGGGGTTGGACTTTATTCTTCTCTGGAGTTGCCCAAGGTGTGAGGTGCCGGGCTGGTGTGGGGATACTAACTAGCCCCCAGCTGAGCACCTCTACGTTGGAGTTCACCCCGGCGGAAGAGGGGGTCGCCTCCCTACGCCTACAATCTGTGGGGGGTGGAACTATGACCGCTGTTTGTGCTTATGCACCAAACAGCAGTGCAGAATATCCTGCCTTCTTGGAGACCCTGAATGAAGTCCTGTATAGGGCTCCAGTAGGGGACTCCGTCGTTCTCCTGGGAGACTTCAACGCACATGTGGGCAATGATGGAGATACTTGGAGGGGCGTGATTGGGAGGAACGGCCTCCCTGATTTAAACCAGAGTGGTGTTTTGTTGCTGGACTTCTGTGCTAGTCATGGATTGTCCATAACGAACACCATGTTCGTACATAGGGATGCTCATAAGTGTACGTGGTACCAGAGCACCCTAGGCCAAAGGTCTATGATCGATTTTGTGATTGTATCATCAGACCTGAGGCCACATGTATTGGACACTCGGGTAAAGAGAGGGGCGGAGCTATCAACTCATCACCATCTGGTGGTGAGTTGGGTCAGGTGGCAGGGGAAGCCACTGGACAGACCTGGTAAACCCAAACGTGTAGTACGGGTGAACTAGGAACGTCTGGAGGAGGCCCCTGTCCGAGAGACTTTCAACTCCCACCTCCGGGGGAACTTCTCCTACATTCCTGTGGAGGCGGGGGGACATCGAACCGGAGTGGTTGATGTTCAAAGCTTCTATTGCTGAAGCTGCGGCTGTGAGCTGTGTTCTTAAGGTTTTGGGTGCCTCAAGGGGCGGTAACCCTCGAACACGGTGGTGGACACCGGTGGTCCGGGAAACCGTCCAACTGAAGAAGGAAGCCTTCTGGGATATGTTATCCCCAGGGGGACTCCTGAGGCAGTTGCAGGGTACCGGCAGGCCCAAAGGACTGCAGCTGCAGCTGTGAGGGGAAGCAAAACAGCGGGTGTGGGAGGGGTTTGTAGAAGTCATGGAGAAGGACTTTCAGACGGCACCCAGGCACTTCTGGAAAACCGTCCGACACCTCAGGAGGGGGAAGCGGGAAACCATTCAAGCTGTGTAGAGTGGGGATGGGACACTGCTGACCTCAACTGAGGAGGTAATTGGGCGGTTGAAGGAACACTTTGGGGAACTCCTGAACCCGACTAGACCAACAAACCCGCCCTCTGTGATAGAGGCAGAGCTGGAGTGTGATAGGGGATCCACATCAATTTCCCTGCGGGAAGTCACTGAGGTAGTCAAACAACTCCACAGTGGCAAAGCCCCGGGGACTGATGAGATTCGTCCAGAAATGCTGAAGGCTATGGGTGTTGAGGGGCTGTCTTGGTTGACACGCCTTTTCAACATTGCGTGGAAGTCAGGGACAGCACCGAAGGAGTGGCGGACTGGGGTGGTGGTTCCCCTATTTAAAAAGGGGGACCAGAGGGTGTATGCAAATTACAGAGGCATCACACTACTCAGCCTCCCTGGGAAAGTTTACTCTAAGGTGCTGGAAAGGAGGGTCCGGATGATTGTCGTACCTCTGATTGAAGAAGAACAGTGCGGGTTTCGTCCTGGTTGTGGAACAACAGACCAACTCTTTACTCTCTCAGGTGTCTTGGAAGGGGCCTGGGAGTATGCCCATCCGGTCTACATGTGCTTTGTGGATTTGGAGAAGGCATATGACCGGGTTCCTCAGGATATCCTGTGGGAAGTGCTGCGGGAGTATGGGGTGAGGGGGTCACTTCTCAGGGCCATCCAAGCCCTGTGTTTCCAAAGCGAGAGTTGTGTCCGGATTCTTGGTCGTAAGTCGGACTCGTTGCCAGTGGGTGTTGGCCTCCACCAGGGCTGCGCTTTGTCACCAATCCTGTTTGTGACTTTCATGGACAGGATATCAGGCGTAGTCGTGGGGAGGAGCAGTTGCAGTTCGGTGGGCTGAGGATTGCATTGTTGCTTTTTGCGGATTATGTAGTCCTGATGGCATCATCGGCCTGTGACCTTCAGCACTCACTGGATCGGTTCACAGCTGAGTGTCAAGCGGCTGGGATGAGGATCAGCACCTCTAAATCGGAGGCCATGGTTCTCAGCAGGAAACCGGTGGATTGTCTACTCCGGGTAGGGAGTGAGTCCTTACCCCAAGTGAAGGGAGTTCAAGTACCTCAGGGTTTTGTTCACAGTGAGGGTAGAATGGAGCAGGAGATTGGCCGGAGAATCGGGGCAGCAGGGTGGTATTGCGGTCCCTGTATCGCACTGTTGTCACGAAAAGAGAGTTGAGCCGAAAGGCGAAACTCTCGATCTACCGGTCAATCTTTGTTCCTACCCTCACCTGTGGTCATGAGAGATGGGTCGTGACCGAAAGAAGAAGAGAAAGAAGAAAGACCCATCCCTTAGCAGCTGGTTCATCTGTTCTGCTAGGCATTCATGGAGTGCCGTTAGCTTCTTCAGCCAGTAGGCATCATCATATCGGGGCCTGGTGCTGTCCAGCTTTTTATCTTTGACACTCTTTCTTGGATGTCTGCTATTGAGATGGTTACTGGTTCTTGTTCTGGGAGGTTGCTGTGGTCTGCTATATATATATATATATATATATATATATATATATAAACTTCCCTCTCACCCTCTTGGGGTGGTATCTGTGTCATCTTTAAGCTCGGGTCCTCTACCAGAGGCCTGGGAGTTTGAGGGTTCTGCGCAGTATCTTAGCTGTTCCTAGGACTGCGCTCTTCTGGACTGAGGCTTCTGATGTTGTTCCTGGGATATGTTGGAGCCACTCCCCCAGTTTGAGGGTCACTGCCCCGAGTGCTCCTACTACCACGGGGATCATGCTCGTCTTGACCTTCCACATCTGCTTCAGCTGTTCTTTCAACCCTTGGTACCTTTCAACCTTTTCGTGTTCTTTCTTTCAGATGGCATCTGCTGGTATGGCCACATCTATCACCACCACTTTCTTCTGCTCCTTGTCTACCACCACTATGTCTGGTTGGTTGGCCAGGACCTGTTTGTCAGTCTGGAAGCTGAAGTCCCACAGCACCTTGGCCCTGCTGTTCTCAGCCACCTTCTGTGGCGCGGCCCATCGGGATTTTGGTACTTCTATTCCATACTGGGTACAGATGTTCCTGTACACTATTCCAGCCACTTGGTTGTGTCTCTCCATGTACGCTGACCCGGCTAGCATCTTACACCCTGCTACTATGTGCTGGACTGTCTCAGGGGCATCTTTGCATCGTCTGTACCTTGGGTCAGAGCTACTCTTGTAGATCTTGGCCTCTATGGCTCTTGTGCCTAGGGCCTGTTCTTGTGCTGCCATGATCAGTGCCTCTGTGCTGTCTCTGAGTCCAGCCTTTTCCAGCCATTGGTAGGTCTTCTCGATATCAGCCACTTCTTCAATTTGGCGGTGGTACGTGGCGTACTTTTGTAAGGATTCTGGTCCAAGTCCGAACATTATACCTAGGGATTATCAGTTTACAGTTTTAAACAATTTAAGAATGTAGTCCATTACGTACAACAACAACATATACAGCATATATAACATATACATTGATTATATGTCATTTTACACATTTGTTGAATGTACTTTTAGGCAGCTGTGGCTCAGAGGAAGAGTGGGCCATCCACTATTTGGAAGGTTGTTGGTTCGATCCGATTGTATGAATGAGTTAGTTTCTGTTTGATGGGCTTTGCCATCACTGAGAGAATGTGTGTGTGAATGGGTGAATGTGTCACGTAGTGTTAAAGCACTTTGAGTGGTTGGAAAACTAGGAAGGCGCTATACAAGTACAGGTCCATTTACCATTTACTTTGAGACTCCCCAGAAGAAGTCATGTGGTTTCCCTCCTCATAAAAGCTCATGAATGAAAGTACTTGCTTGCAATGAAATCAGCTCACCTCAGACAAACTTTTTGTCAGGATTGGAGACTATGTGTATACATGTATATCTATTCAGTCATCATATTATATATACATATTATTTTTATAAATATTATTAATATTATCATTATACACTGTTATTATTATATACTGTTATTAACAATAACACGACCATCATGTCATCAGTACTATTACCACCATCTTGCAACTACAACTCTTTGCACCTTACCTACCTATTTATGTTTTTTTCATCTTTTCTATCCAAGTATTTTATTCTATTGTTGTATTTTATTGTATTTTAATGTACCTGCTGCTATGACGACCCAATTTCCCTTTGGGGATTAATAAAGTCTATCTATCTATCTATCTGTCTATCTAGACGTGGCTCTGGACTGTCATGCTGCACGACACAGTGCTGACTATAAATAAGGAAACAAGTAAAACCTGTCCACAGCAGGATGTTCAGATGGTCAGCCCACACATAAAGAGGATAAAACATTGAACCATGATGTTTGATGTATTGGCTCCACCCACCCCTATTTGACTTCAGAAGTCTTTGCGCTCTGCCAATAAAAACAGGCTGACTCTCACATCAAGCTCATACAGCCACTGAGATCAGCTCCAACAGAAGAAATCCAATATCTGGAAGACTATGGCAGAAAATCAGCCAGAGAGTCTTGGTCCAAACAGGTCAGTAGTTTGAGCTTTTTGTCCACATTTAACATAACACAAACTGAATCAACATATTTTCAAAACCCCAAACCAGGACTGTAAATGATCAGGGTCATAATTGTTTTGGCAGTCTGTCCCAGTGGGGATAACTATGGTACTGAATGTGAACAACAGACAACACCTAACAACGTGTGTTGTTTGTTGAACTTGTGTACCTGTTTTGAATGGATACCTGTTGCGGAGCTCCCGTTTTTCTTTTTGCCCTTGAACTCGACAGTGAAGTTTCGGCCTCTGTTTTCTTCATAGATATTCGATAGATAGATATTGCTTTATTTGTCCCACAATGGGGAAATTCCAAAAATCATGTATGATAAAATAGTAGCATGGCTACATGGCTCTTGGTTGAGCTGACAAAAACACAGACCCAAACTCTTACTTCCACCAGGCACAGCTTTAAAACGTCGCGACTGCATCGCCAAAGATCAGCATATTTCTTTTACTGAAGATTATGCACTTTAGGGTTCTTCTCAAAAGATGACTGTGGTATTCTGTGGTGTTTATGGTAATAATCTTGTTGCAAATGATTACCAGTTTACTGTGTATGTAGATCAGGTAATACAAGTGGAAAAAAGAGTCTGGATAGATGTGTAAACAGAAGGGATTACTGCTCACACATGAGCTGTGATTTCAGTAAATGAAAGCAAAGGAAATATTAAACAAATAATTATTTTTTCTCTTGGCTCACAAAACTTTTCATCCTCTTTCTGTCTTTTTCTGTGTTTCTCTGTAGTGGCACAACCGAGGGGAGAGAGGACTACCTGAGAGACCCAGACTATTTTATGGCTTTAGCCTGTCTGTCAGCCAAAAGGAGCAAGACCCAAGCACACAGGTGTGTGTGCGTGTGTGCGTGTGTGTGTGTGTGTTTGCATGGGTATATTATTAGTAGGGCTTAGACAACCAAGATGTTCTATTTACGCAATAAAGCTAAAGCAGTATAAAGTGCTGCATGTCCACAAAAATCATGTATCAAAAGTAATGTTATCAATCCATCACTGAGCTTGAACCTCCCTTGTTAGCCTGTGATTGCTCCGTAGCAGTCTATAGTAAAATGCACACACGTTGCAATCAAACATAAACTTTAACCACACAGCTTTTCTGTCGTCTGAGACTGGGGACAGATGTAGAAATATTTGTTGGTTATCTGACATTGTGTCCATAAGTTTGGAGCTGAGTAAATGTTTAGTTGGTTAACCCCTGCAGTCTCCAGGCTGTTCTGCATTTTGTTCATTTATGTGAAGAAAAGAAAATTCAATTGTTATTTTGCAGTATGTACTCAACAGCCAAAGAACTAATGGAACAATGTTAAGAAAACACTGAATTTGTCATAAAAAAGAAGCATTTTAAGTATGTATGTAATGGGTCCCTTAAGGAAACAAGTTTGGTACCATTGTACTGGATTGTTTGATATTTTTAAAGATTTACAGCTGAAAGAAATGTGGAACTCCTCTCCCTCTCTGCAGGTGGGGGCATGTATAGTGAACAAGGAGAATAAGATAGTTGGCATTGGTCACAATGGTATGCCAGATGGCTGTGATGGTGAGCTACCGTGGTCCAGGGATGCAGTCAACAAGCTTGACAATAAATACGTTTATGGTGAGCATGCATGTGCACACACACTTTTTGCTGCTTTCATTTTGGACAGTCTGATTCCAGAAAAAAATTATGATTACAGTTTGTTTGAATAAAATGTCCAGGTGCAACAAAGTAACAAAGCACTCCTGGTTGAATAAAAACTGTACAATTCATGTGTTCTGGAAGTTGTAAACAATAGAAATAGCAAATGTGAAAACAGTTGTATAAAGCCTTTTGTGTCTCTTTTGTGACTCTGATCATTGCATCAAGTAGAGGTCTAACAATACACAAAATTCACAGTTTGGTATGTACCTTGTACCAAATGTAGACAGTAACATGTTTTTCATTTATTTTGAAAAATGTAAATACTAAATGCACTCAAATACTTTCATATTGTCAAGAAGAAAACTGAATAACACAAATGTCAGTAATTCTCCATCATAAGGGTCTGACCTGTTGATAATTCCTGAACTGCAGCATTTATATGGAGTGATTAATGCTCTGGGGGGGGGGGGGGGGGGGTTTTTTTCCTGTTTTTTTTTTGCCCAAGTTTGGTCGTTTTCCTTATCCCCCACACCCAAAACCCCTTTTAGCACATACCCCCCGCCCCCTTTTCTTTCTTTTATCTATACACAATTTAATTTATATTTTTTATTTTTTTTTATCTTAAACAAAGCCCTTTGAGTAAAAATAAGCATAACGAAACCAATGGTTTGGGGTTGTTTTTGTTAGAACGTAAACCAAACGAGAATATAAAAACAAAACCTAACGGCCCTGGGCCCAAACCCACGGGGGCCCCCTCGCACAAAACCCCCCTCCAGGAAACGAGGGAATAGTGGGTAGATTCAATTAAAAATTAAAATATAAAAACTAGGTGGACTAGTAGAACTAACTTCACCTCCCCTCCTTTCTTTTTAACATTAGGCGCTTTACCCTTATAACCACAAAAAACAAAAAACACTTAACCCTTAAAATATTATAAATTTTAAATTCTTTTGGGGTTTTTAACAAACGGCTAAGTCAGGAAAGGGGTTAAAAAAAAAATTTTTTATTTTGAGATTCTAAGTTAAAAAAAACAGGGGGGGGGAAAAAAGAAAAAAAAAAAAAAAAACAATAACTTTTTATCTCCCTCGGGGCGGGGCCAGCCGAAGGCCATACCAATAAGAACAAGAACAATGGGGAGGGGGAAAGCGGGACAGGGATTTGCCCCGGTCCCGGCGGCGGCGGGCCCCCCCCCCACACCCAGGGGGGGGCCCCCCCCCCCCCACCAAAAAAAACAAAACACAAAAACACAAAAAAAAAAAAAAAAAAAAAAAAAAAAAAAAAAAAAAAAAAAAAAAAACAAAAACAACCACCCCCCAACGGGGGGGGGGAGGAGGAAAAAAAAAAAAAGAGGGTTTAAAACTTTTACAACATTTATAAAAAACCCAAATTAATAGGGAAGGGAAAAAGGAAAAAAAATAAATAGTTTTAGGGTTTTGGAAAAAAAAAAAATTTTTTAATTAAGGAGGTTTAGAATAAATAAAATTTTTATAAAAAAAATATAAAATATATAGAGTGGGAAGTGGCCGAGGGAACCAAACAAACATTTATATAAACAAAAAAAAATTTTTGGTTGCGCTTGGGTTGCGCGCCGGGCCGTCCCTTCCTTTTCTTAAGGCCAAACCTAAAAAATATAATTTTTTTTTATCTCCTGGTGGGGTTTTTTTTTGTTGTAAAAAAAAAAATTTTTGGGGGGGGGTTGCCCACCGGGGGGGGGGGGGGGGGGGGTTTTTTTTTTTTAAGATATAAAAAAAAATAAAAAATAAAAAAAAAAAGCCTAAAATTACTAATTATTTAATTTATTTTTAAAAAAAATAAAAAATTTTAATTTTTATTAAAAATAAATAAAAAATAAAAAATAAAAAAAATAAAATTTAAATAAAAATAATTTTTAAATTATATAATATTTTTAAATTAATAAACTTAAAAAAAATCAAAAAAAAAAAAAATAAAAATAAAAAAAAAAAAAAAAAAAAAAAAAAAAAAAAATTAAAAAAAAAAAATAAAATAAAAAAAAAATTTAAAAAAAAAAAAAAAAAAAAAAAAAAAAAAAAAAATATTAAAAATTTTAAAAAAACATAACTTAAAAATTCAATAAAAACAAAATTTTTAAAAAAACTTTAAAAAATTTTTTTTTTAAAAACTTTCAGGGGTTTTTTTAATAATTATAAAAAAGAATATATAAAAAAAAAAATAAAAAAAAAAACACCCCCCTTTAAAAAAGGGGAAAAAAGGGTTGCGAAAGGAAGGGGGGAAGAAAGGATGAGGGAAAAAGGGGGGGGAAGGGGACCAGAGGGGAGGGATAGAAAAAAACCAAGAGAGGGTTGGCCGCAAACCCCACCAACCAAACGAAAAGTTATACCAAAAGAAAAAACCCTAACATATTTTTTAAAAGGGGGGGGGGGTAATATTATTTTAAATGTGGGAAGGAGAAAAAATAATATACTTTTTTTAATTAAAAACATTGAAAAAAATTTTATAATAAAAAAAATATAAAATATTATAATATTATAAATTACATATAAATTTTAATTTTTTTTTTAATTTTTTTTTTTATTTTTATTTATATTTTATATATTTATTTATTTATTTTTAAAAAATATTTTTTTTAAAATTTAATAAAAAAATTAAAAAATTTAAAAAAAAAAAAATACCTCCAAAAATAAAAAATAAAATTTTTTAAAAAAAAAAAAAAAAATATGATTTTTTAAAAAAAAAAAAAATAATAAAATTTCTTCCACCCCCCCCCCCCCCTTCTAAAACCCTTCCTTCCTCCTTCCAGGAACTAACCCTTGGGGGGTTGGGGGGTTACAAAAACACCCTTTGGGGGGGGGGGGAGACCCCCAAAGGAGCCCCGCACCCCGGGCCCAAAAAAAAACAGAAGAAAACCTTCTTTCCGGCCCTTAAAAAAAAAAAACCCCCCCCGCTTCCGGCCCTTTAATTTTAATTTAAACCTAAAATTAAAAATTTTTTTTTTTAAAAAAGGTTTATTAAATTAAAAACATTTTTTAAAAAAACCTATAACCAATTTTAAAAAATTTTTAAAAAAGCCAACAAGAAGGTTGGTGGGAAAAATATTTAATTATTAAAATAAAAATATAAATCAAATAAAAAAAAAAATTTTATATATAAAAAAAAAAAAATTTAAAAAAAAAAAAATATTAAAAAATTTTTTATAAAATTAATAAAAAAAAAATAAAAAAAAAACCATTTAATATTAAAAAAAAAAAACAAAAAAAAAAAAAATAGTAAAAAAAAAAAAAAAAAAAAAAAAAAAATTGGGGAAAAAAAAAGAAGAAGAAGGGAGAAAAAAGGGTGGGGAGTCAAAAAAGTTAAAAAGAACCAAAAAAAAATAAAACTTAACTTAAAATAATATAATTAAAAAAAAAAAAAAAAAAAAAATAAAGAAACTTTAAAAAAAAAAAAAAAAAAAAAAAAATTAAAAAAAAAGCCAAAAAAAACCCCATTGGAAGGACAAACCCAGAAAGAGAACGAAAAGAGGTGGGGTGGGGGGGAAAAAAAAGAAAAAGAGAAAGAAAGGGGGGGGGGGGAGAAAAAAGGAAGGAAGAGAGAGAGGGGGGGAAAAAGGGAGGGAAAAAAAAAAAGAAAAAAAGAAAGAAAAAAACGTAAAAAAAAAGTAAAAGGATTTTAATAATAAAAAAAATTTTTTTAAAATCTAAAAAGATTTTTTTTTTTTTTTAAAAAAAATTTTAAAAAAAAAAAAAAAAAAAAAAAATTAAGAGGAAATTTTTAGATAAAAAAATTTTTTTAAAAAAAAAAAAAACAAAACCTTTTTCTCCTAATTTTTTTTCTAATTAAAGCTTCTTCTTTTTTGGCCGGGGCTTCCCACCCAACAGGGCTTTCCCTCCTTGTTGTGGGAGGGGCTTCCCCCCCCCTAAAAAAGAAAGACCAAGGGACGACCCACCCCGAAAAACACCCAAAAAAACCAAAACCAAGGGGGAAGGAAAACCCCGTACGAGGGGGTTCTCTGTGGGGGTTGAAAAAGAAAAAAACAAACATATTCCCTATTACCTCATACCCCTTCCTTTTTCCCAAACAAAAAAATAAAAAAATCTTTAAAATACCTTACACAACACCCTTGGACACCGAAAAAAAAAAAAAACTTTTTAAGGGTTTTTTTTTAAAAATAAAAAAATAAAAAAAAAAAAAAAAAATTAACTTAGAAGGTTTTTTTTTTTTAAAAGCACCGGGGAAAAAAAGAGTTTTGGGTGCAAGACCGGGGATAGAGAAGGGTTTTTTAAGATGTTTGTGGGCCTAAGTTTCCCCAACAAAAAAAAAGGCGAAAAAGGGGGTTTTTAACGCAACTACACCCCCAAAGTCCCCCCTCCCCCTTTGCTAACAAGGGGGGAAAAACTGGGGTTTAACCAGCAACAACACACCCAAAACCCACCAAAATTTAATTTTTAAAACCTTAAAATAACTAATAAAAAAAAAAATAAAAACACGAAAAATTATAAAGGCTTTGGTTTAAAAATTTTTTTTGGCAAAGAGAGTTTAAATAAATTTAATTTGGGGGGGGTATAACTTTAGTTTTAAAAAGAATTTAAGGAAAGAGGGGGGTTAGAAGATATTGCCAAAGGGGTTTTATAACCTAATTTTGATTAGGGTTTTATTAATTAAAAAAGAAATTTTTTTTTAAAAATTAATTAAAAAAACCAAAAAATTGGTTTGGGGTTTTTTAATAAAAAAAATAATTTTTTTAAATTTAAAAAAAAACTTTACCACATTCGCCTATTAAAAATAAAAAACAGGTTCCTTTTTATAAAAAAATTTGGTACCCTTCCTCGGGCCCCTTTTCCACTCTTCGGGCGGGGGCCCCCCTAACAAAAAAACTGCCCCCCTTTCCCGGGTCCTGGGTAAGAAACTATAAAAAGGAAGGGTTTCGGTTCCGGGGGCGGTGGGGTGCCCCACCACGGGGGCTAACAGCAGATTAATAAGGAAGAGTTGGGTTGGTTTTAAGTTAAAAAAAAATAAGGGAAAACCAATAAGGTATAAAAAGGGGGGAGGTGCCAAAAAAAGTTTAAGGAAAAATATTTAAAAAAAAAAAAAAAAAAAAATAATAAAAAAATTAAAAATATTAAAAAAATTTTTTTAAAAAAAAATTAAAAAAAAAATTATTTATTGAAAAAAAAAAAAAAAACCATGTTTAAAAAAAAATTATGGTAAAACTAAAATTAAAAAAAAAATAAAAAAAAAAATTTAAAAATAAAAAAAAAAAAAAAAAAAAAAAAAAAAAAAATAAATAAAAAAAAAAAAAAAAAAATAAAAATAATATAAAAAAAAAAAAAAAAAAAATAAAAAAATTTTAAATAAATATTTGGGGGAAAAAAAAAAAAAAAAAAAATTAAAAGAAATTTTTTTAAATTTTATTTTTTTTAATAAAAGCCAAAAAAAAAAAAAAAAAAAAGGTTTTTTTTTTTTAAAAAAAAAAAAAAAAAAAAAAAAAAAAATTCGTTAAAAAAAAAAAAAAAAAAAAAAAAAAAAAAAAAAAAAAAAAAAAAAAAAAACTTTATATTAAAAAAAAATAAAAAAAAAAAAAAAAATAAAAAAAATTTAAAAAAAAATTTAATTTAAAGAAGATTTTTGTTCGTTAATAAAAAAACTGGAAGGGGACCAAAACACAGTATTAAGAAGGGGGTTTTTGACCTTCCCCATTCCCCCCTTGGCGCGGGGGGACCCCCGGGGGGCCTGGAGGCGGGGGGGGCGGCCCTAACCTTCTACCTTTTTAACTGAGATTTTTTGGGGGCCTTTAAGAAAAATATGATTAAAAAATGGTGGTGTTTTTTTTGGTTTAATTATTGGGGAACTTCTCAACGTTAAGAAGAATCAACAAAAAAAAAAAGTTTCTTTAAAAAATTAATAAAAAAAAAATCCGAAAAATTATAAAAATTTTTAAGGGCAAAAGGGAAGGAAAGGGAATTGGTTAAAAACGGTAGGAAAAAAAAGGGGGGGTTGGTGGTTTTGTGGGTTTAAAGGCAAGAAAGCAGGAGATGGGGATATGAACCAGGTAACCTAGTAAAATAAATAAAGGGCTTGCCTTTGTTTAAATAAAACCAAAATAATTCAAAAAAAGGGGGTTTTTCCAAACATAAAAAAATATTTTTTTTATATGAAGAAGGGGGGGTAAAAGATTATAAAAATATTTCAAAAAATTTTATATAAAAAATTTTATTTAAAAAAACAACTTAATATAAAAAAGAAGGTGGAAAAGAAAATATTCTTTCCTCCAAAACTTTTACTAAACAAAACCCCAAAAAAAATCAAAAAACCCAACAAAACAACCACAAAAAACAAAACACCACAAACACAAAAAAAAAAACGGACCAAAAACCCAACTCAAAAAAAAAAAACTAAACGAAGAAGGACACTTTCTCCCCCACAAAAAAAAAAAAAAAAAAAATACAAAAACTCAAAAAAAAAACCGGGGGGAAAAGAAACGTTATACCCCCATTAAAAATAAAAAAAAATCATTAAAATATTTGCGTTAATTCTACCGGCGATAAGTAATGGTTTATATTCTTTTGGGTAGGGGAGTTTAACAATAATTGGGGCTTGCCCACCCCCCCCCCCCCAACCCAACCCCTTGGGCTTTCCTTTGAATTCCCCCCCACCCCCCCCCCCCCCCCCCCCCCCCCCCCCCTCCCCCCCCCCCCCCCAAAAAAAAAAAAAAAAAAAAAAAAACCCAAAAAAAAAAAAAAAAAACTTATTAATGCCCAACCCCCAAAAAAAGGAAAAAAAGAAAAAAAAAACTAAAGAAAAAAAAAACGCGAGAAAAACCCCCACATACCCAAAACCTGGGAAAAAGGGGTTAAAAAAAAAAAAAAAAATAAAAAAAAAAAAAAAACAAAAAAAAAAAAAAAAAAAAACTTAAAAAAAAAAAAAAAAAAAAAAAAAAAAAAAAAAAAAAAAAAATATAAATAAAAAATTTTAAAAAAAAAAAAAAAAAAAAAAAAAAAAAAAAAAATAAAAAAAAAAAAAAAAAAAAAAAAAAAAATAAAATTTAGAAAAAGAAAAAAAAAAAATTAAAATTTTTTAAAAAAAAAAAAAAAAAAACAATCCAAAAAAAAAAAACTAGAAAACCCACCCAACCCCCACAACCCACGGGCCCCCCCCATATTGGGAGCCCTGGACATAACCCCGAACCCTCAAAACACAAAACCTAAAAAACACCAGGAGGGCTTAAAACCGAAGAAGCCAACGGGAACCCCTCCACCCCCCCACAACAACACCACCACTCAACACCACAACCACCCCCCCCGGACCCCCCGCGGGGCCCAAGCACCTCCCCACACACACCCCCCCCCCCCCCCCTGCCTTCCTGGGTTGGCCCCCCTTTCCTTCTACCTTCCCCCCAACCCCGGGCCCCCTTTAAATTCAAACACAAGGTTCCGGGGGGCCCCCCACCCCCCCCAACTCCCCAGTCCCCGCCAAACAAACCTCCCGGGGGCCCCCCGGAACCAAGCACCAATACTACACCCGGGCCCTCCAACCCCCCTCATCCTCCCCCCAGGGGACCGCAATATTACCCCCCCTCCCTTATTACCCACATTAATCCTCTCCGCCCAGGGGAACCAAACCCCTTTAAAACACACCTTTCCAGGGGGAACCCAAACAACAACTCCCGGGGTTCGTAAAAGCCATCAATAAAAACCTTCCGTTCCCTCCCTTTTCCACACTCATATCCCCCGAAACAACGGGACCATGCCCCGGCCCATCTTCCCCCCCTCCCCCCTTTCCCCCCCCCAAAGAAGCCCAAAAACCGGGGGCCCCTTTTTTCTCCCTGTCCCCTCCCCCTCTCCTCCTCAAGGCCCACGGGCCCGGCCCCCCCACTCGGATAAGAAGGGCACTCAACCCCCCCCCCCTCAAGGTCCCGGGGGGGGTAAAGAAGTACCCGGGTTGGGGGAAATTAACATTACCCGAAGGGCGCAATTCCAAATCCCTCCTATTAAGGTTTTTTCCTGGCCTTTACCACACACGGAACCAAGGAAGAACCTATTCCATGCCCCCCCCCTTCCTAATCCCCCCAACCTACCACCCCCCCAAACCCTTTCCACCCCATCCCTTTCCCTGCCCTTTGCCCGCTCCTCCCCCCGCCTTTCTCGGGCCGGCCTCCCCTACCCCCACCCCCTCGGCCAAACCCCTTTACCGGCCTTGCCCTTGCCTCCCCCCTCCCTCCCCGGGGGACTACCCCTGCCCCCCACTCCCTTAAAAAAAAAACACAAAAAAATATAAAAATTAAGTTTAACCAAATCCTTAAAGGGCCCCCAACCGCCATAACAAAAAAAATAGATTTAATAAAAATAAAAAATATATACAAATATAAAAAAACACATTTAAAAAAAAAAAAAAAGAAGGGTACCATGGGACAAAAAATAAAAAACATTTATAAGAGGAGGAAGTTATTAAAAAAATGTTTTTTTATCCTTTAAAATAATAAAAAAAACTTCTTTAACAAATAAAAAACACATCAACCCAATAAAAAAAAATTAGGAGATAAAAAAAAAAAACTAAATATCAAAGCTAATTAAAAATTTGACCAAGAACTCATGAAAAAAAAACAAACCCAATTTAAACAAAAAAAAAAGAAAAAAAAAGCTAGAAGAAATAAATTTAAAACATCACAAGATTTCTAAAGATAAATTTTAAATATTTGAACCCTATACAATATAAATCAAAAAAAACTAGAAGTAAATAAAGGTTGAAAATTAAAATAAAACATACCAAAACAATTAAATTTTTAAACCCAAAACATAACAATAAAATTCATAAAAAAAAAATTATTGGAGAAAACATTACAAATTTATAAATTTCTAAAAACCAATACCTTCTCCCCCAACAACCAAAAAAACTTTAGAGTTAAATAAAAAAAAAAAAACTTAATAAATAAACAAAAAACACAAAAAAAAATAAATAAAAAAAAAAAAAAATTTTTTACCCTCTTTCAAAATATAAATATTGAATATTTTAATAAAAAATTAAAATTAAAAAAAACACAATAGAGAACTTAAAAAAAAATAAAAATAAAAAAATGTAGTTGGTTAATAGTTGTTATAATTTCTTCTTCAACACATTTAAAAACAATTAAATATTCTACAACAAAAAACAAATCCCTAAAAAAAATTAAATATAATTTTATTAAATAATATTAAAACAAAGGAAATATTAAAAATTTAAATAAAAACATTAAAAAAAAAAGACTATAAATTTAAAAAAAATGAAGGGAATAAGGGGATGAAGAAAAATGTAAAAATCAAACTTTTACAACCTTACAAATATAAAAAAAAAAGATTAAAAGAGGGGGAAAAAAAAGGAGAAAATTTTGCGGTTAAATTTGGCTTTTGAAATTGTTTAAATTTAACCTAAATCGATTTAATATATAAATAAAAAAAAATAAAGGAAATAAAATAAAAAAAAAAAATATACTTTGCCTCGTACCCCCATAAAGAATTACATTGTATATAATAATTCAAAACAAATTAAAAATAAATATTTTTATAAACTAAAAAATATAAAATAAACAAAAATAAATTTTAAATTATAAAATTAAGATAAAATAACAATCAGAATAAAAAAAAAAAATTTAAATTAAAAAATAAAAATTTACTTTTAGAAAAAAATATATTATAAAAATACAAATTTTTAAATTAATTTTAATAATTAAAAAAAAAAAAAAAACATAAAAAAAAATTTAAATTTTATTATTATAATAGATTAACCTGAAAGAACAAATTTTTATAAAAAAATACTCAACCTTTTTAAAAAAAATACAAAAACAAAAAAAAAACAAAAAAAAACGAAATAAAAGTTAACCTAAAACCGTAGGAGGGGTTTAGTCAACTACCCCAGTTTGAAGAAAGGATACTTTACTTACCCTATTAAAAAAAAAAAAAATAAAAAAAAAGAGGAGGTTAATTTTAGGTCTCGTTGAACATAACATAATGTAGGGCGGGGTTGCCCCACAAAAAGACAAAAAAGTTAAAGGTTGTATTTTAAAAAAAATATATTTAAACACCCGCCGGTTACGGGTTGGTTTTTTGGAATAACTATACAATAGGGTTTTTTTTTTTTGAGCCGAAAGTAAAACGAAAGAAACAATCCCAACCCCCCCCTCTTATAGGGGCAGAGGGGGCCCCGCCGGGAGTAGGGGGGGGGGGGGTTTTTAACCAATCATGGAGGGGAAAATATATTTTTGGGGGGGGGGTAAAGCGGGGTTACCCACCCCCCTCCCTTCAATCCAACTATTTTGGTAACAGAAGGAACCCGGGGTAAAGGGCAATAGAGGAAAAAAATAAAAAGAAAATACCCTGGCGGGGCGGGTATGTCGGGAGACAGGGGGGGGGCCCTAAAAGAACCCGCGTTGGGAGGGGAAAAAAGCCCGGGTCCACACAACCACGCCCAAACCAAGCAGAGAAGAAAAAAAAACGACAAAACAAACCTAACCACCTGGGGGGGGGCAAGAGGCCGGGGCGGGGGGGGGGGGTGGGGGGGGGGGGGGGGGGGCGGCCCCCAACCCCCAAAACAAACAACTTAAAACACACCGCTTCAACCCCCGACGGCCGGGTGGGGGGGGGCCCCCCCCCCCCCCCCTACGGGGGGTGCACAAACACCCCCGGGGCGGGAAAGATTCTGGCTAGGCGGGGGCGGGCCATCCCCCACTCCCCCCCACCCCCCCCCCCCGCGGTCCCCCCGGGACCCCCCCGCCCCCGGGGGACCCCCCCCCTCCCCCCGGGGAGAACCGGGGGGTGGGCGCCGAGGCCAAGAGGGGGGTCCAGGGGGCCCGGGGCCCCCAGCCTCCCAGCGTTGGCGCCCCCCAAAACACCCCGCCCCCGTTCAGCGGGGGGGCAGGCGGGGCCCGGAGAGGCCCATAACGCCCCCCAGGGAGGGGGGGGGGGGTCGGCATCCAGGTTTACCATGGGGCCAAGGGAAAAACCCAAGACTAAAGAGGGTTGGCCCCCGGGGGGGGGGTGGGCCGGGTTGGTAGGCGGCAACCCCCCCCCCTCAAACTTTATTAACAACAAAAACCAAGTGTTGTTGGGGGGGGGGGGGGCGGGGCTGGGGGCGGGCACCGCCGCCCAAAAACCGCACCTGAAACGGTACACCACGGTTAGCGGGGGTGGGCCGGGGTACAACCCCCACCGCCCCACCCTTACACGGGCCCGGTTGTGGAAGGGGGTTGGGGGGGGGGGCTGCCGGGAATGCGGGGGCGCCCCCGGGGGCCCTTATCCTCGGGGCCGTTTTCCGGCCCCCAAAACACCACGCCGTTTCAAAGGGGCGGCGGCCCCCCGCCGGCGGGCCCTTAATCCCGGGTTGGGGGGGGGGGGCGTTCCCGGGCCTACCCCCCTCCCCCGGGGGCGTTTAAAACCCCCCCCTAGGCCCCTCCCCAACCCGCCCCAACCCGGGCCCCCTAACAGAGGAGAGGCCCACATAACCAGACCCCCCCTCCCAGTTATAAAAAAACACCCCCCCCCCCCCCCCCCAAGCGTACAAACAGGAGGGGGGCGCCCCCCCCCACCGGGGGCCCCCCACCTTCCCCCACCCCACCGGCCCTGGCCCCCCCCCCACCACGTGGCTGACCCCCCCCTAAAAGCTACCCCAAAAAAAGAAATAACCCAACCCCCCCCCCCCCGACCCCTACCCGCACCTAAAGGAACCCTACCCCCGCCAGCCCGCCCCCTTTTGAAGGGGGACGTGGGGGGGGGGCCCCCCAAAGGACCTTAAACACCCACAAATTCCCAAAAAAACACCCATAACACAACATCCTTTCGGCTCCCCCCAAAAACCCCCTCCTCTCAACGCCTTTTTAAAGAAAAACACAACCCCCCTTTCTTTAAACCTTGGCGGGGCGGCGGGAAAAAATATAAAATACTAAAAATAACCCCCCATATAAACCCCTCTATTTTAAATTCACGGTAACCCCACAACTAAGTCCCCCCCGCTTACCCCCCTTTTTACAACAATCCGACAGATCCCCCCCCAACCCGTTTGTTTGCCCCCCCCGGTTTTAAAACCCCGGGGGGGGGGCCAAAACCAAGCGGGGGGGGGGGTTTGTCTTTTGGGGGCCGCGGGGGGGCGGCAAGGACCGGGAAGGCCGGGGGAGTGGGGGGATGAAACCTCAAACTACACAAAGGCCAACGCACATTACACACCATTCGTGGTCGTTCCCACCCAGGGTGAGGGCGAACAACTGGGGGGCAATTAGGGCGGGGGGGGGGGGAGAGGGGGCCAAAAAAAAACCATCTTTGGGGAACCAGAAATAAAGATATCAATTAAAAAAAAAAGTTTACATAATATTAACGAAATATGTTTTGAGGGAAGATTTTAAAAAAGAGTATTTTAATAACAAAAAATAGAGTGTTTTTTAAAAGAAGCATTGTTTGGGGGGATAAACATCATAATAGAGAAAAAAAAAGTATATATAGGATAAAATTTTTTTTTCCCTAATATTAAGCCCTAAAAAATGATGGTAAATAAATAAAAAAAAATTTTTTTAATAAAAAATTTTATATCTTTTAAAAAAAAAAAAATAAATAAGAATAAACTAATAAAAAAAATAATTTAGTAATAGATAATGTTTTTGATTTAAATGTAGGGTTGTTTTTTCAAACAAAAAACCGGGGCCATATTAAAAAAAAACAATAAAAATAAAATTTTAAATATCAACATCTTTTAACCCATAAAAAAATAAATATTGAAAAAAAAAAAAAAATATTTATTATTACACAACCAACACAATTATAATTTTCTTCCTCATTTAAAGGGTGGGGAGAAATTTGGTAAAATTATTAAAAGAGCTAAAAAAAACAAAAAGTTAACCAAATTTTCTTCTGAATCTTTTTTAGAGAAAAAAAACAGTTGGCTTTTAAAAAATTCAAACATTTTTTAAAAAAACCTACCACATACCTTTTTAAAACGCCACGTACGTGGTAAAAATAAGAAACTGGGGGACGAACACCAAAAAAGTTTATAGAGGTAAGAAGAAGATTAGAAGGGGGGCCGGAAACTCCTCTCCTAATCAAATTCACCAAACAACAAAATAAAATACTCACAAACATATTAAAAACCACGACTCAAATTTAAATATAAAAAAATTAATTGGTGTAAAGAAAAGGTAAATTCCTAAATAGAGAGGGGGAAGGACCGGTATAGTTAAGAATAGGGGGGAAAAAAAAAAAAATTCCATTTAAGGAAATACACTAAAGGAACATTTATAAGTAAAAAAAAAAAACCCCAAATAACATAAAAAATTACAAAAAACAATTAAAATAAAAATATTAATTTTTGTAAAAAAAGTTAAAAAAAAAATTATTTAAAAATGAAAAATTAACTAAAAAAAGTTTTAATAAAAAAAATTTTAATGAAAATAAACAATTACCATTTGGGGGGGGGAGAAAAAAAAAGTAGAAATTAAATAATTATTATAAAAAAAAAAAAATTTTAAAACATCCAAAATAATAAGAAAAATAATAAAAAAAAAAAAATTTAGAAACGAAAAAAAAAACCATACAATATAATAATAAACAAAAAAATTTTATTTTTACCACATAATTAATATTTTTTGGCCTCTAACAAAAAAGTAAATAGTTTAACTAATTATTATTTAATTATTAAATTAAATATTTATTAATTACAAAATTTATTTTTTAATAAAAACAAAAAATTAATTTTTAAAAAAAAAGAATAACACACAAATTCAAAAAAAAAAACAAAACTTTTTTTAAAAAAAATTTATACATAAAAAAAAATTTAAAGATTTTTTAAAAAAACTTTAGATAAAATTCAATTATATAAAATTCAATTTTTATCTAAACCTACAAACCTCAAAACTCAATTTTATTCTTTAAATCAAAAAATCATGTATTACAGAAACCAAGTTTAAATTTTTTTTTTAAAAATTCTTAATTTATTTTCAAAAAAATTTTTAGTTACAAACATCCAAACAAATAAGTATTTAATTTAACTTTAAAATTTAATAAAGGGAATTTAAACTTTGACTGAAAGCACAATACACTACAAAAACAAAATTTTATTCGTCCCTAGACCCCCCAATTTTATGAATAGAAAGGAACTTACTTAAAACTGGGATTCAAAACTCTGACCAAATAGAATGAATCCATTTGAATCATGAAATCAAACCACCTGACTACTGATCAACGTACTACACACAAATCAAACATTTTCCCAACTAAGAGAAAAAAACCAAGAAATTCTTGTGAAGCACTAAAATCAGTTAATTTACAGTTTTGTAGTTTAATAAACTGCTTTTACCTTCTTTCTCCAACAAAAAGTAAGCAAAATTCATATGAAATAAGCAAATGTTTATGAAACTGCTTTTATTTATTTTTTAACATAGTAGATGGCAGTGATACATCATTACAGTGATCTAAATAAAGTTATAAAGTTCACATCTCACTAACAAGGCGACATTGGTGTCAAACAGCTGCTGACTTTCTGACATTGTACTTTGTCTGCTAACTACATGACTTACATCATTCACTGCAATCTTTTTAAACAGATTCAGAAAAAGGGAAGCAGATTTGTTGCACCAACCCTGGCTGTGCTCCAGATCTACAAATACGACAGCAGGTCGTCCTGAAGTTTTTCCTCTTATCTCAGGATTCAATTGTTCAAATGTCACTTAATTTGATCGAGTATTGTAACACCAGATTAAGTGGATTTGACTTCATTTCACTTTTATTTTAATTTAATATTTAACATTACTTGGCCAACATTGTTCCACAATTACCAACACTCCCAAATTCCCAGCCAGCCTGGGTCAGTGTGTCTTTGGTTTTGATGGTTGGTGGTATTTGGATCTCAGTATTCCTGCTTTCAAGTCTAGTTTTCTAATGAAACTATATTTGTGAGGTTTTTTAAGATTTACGTCTTCAGTAGGAACAAACAGGGTTGGAGCTGAGAGCCACAGACAGGAAGTCAGAAAGTATTGAGAGACAGGGTAACATGTTGTTGTTTTTGGTCTTTTCATCTTCAGAGTAATACAGATATAATGTTATATAATAATTTCAGACATGAGTATAAAAATGTAAAATCCTCGACTGAGCTGATGGTTGTCAGTCAGCTGTGAAATCCATGTGAGAGGAGCTCCTTGGAGGTCCTACTCTGCTCCCTGAGCACCTTCCTCTTCAGTCGGCCCTCCTCCAGCTGCAGGAACACCCAGGTTATCATCCAGCTCAATGCCCGGCTTCTGCCCCCTGCAGGCCTGGAGAGACATAACAGCATTTTTTTTTTTCCCTTTGTGTTCAATGCTAGTGAGTCCTTAATGGTGAATTCCCACCAAACACAAATACAATTATTCCCATGAGTAGACTGCATACAGTGTCAATGCAAAGACGCAAATAGAAGTGAATTTACACCGGGTGACGTGAATGGGGAAAAATTCTAATTTAAATTGAAAATATTCAACTTTGAAGAGACAGAGCTACTGCTTTACACTTGTCTGAGAAACAGTTTCATCTCCATTATAAGACACTTTCAATATCGGTTGTCATGGCAATGTGAAGATCTGATCTAGTGAACCAGTAGACCCAGAATAATGATTGCTGGTGTAGACTGTTCAACTTAGTTTGTATTAGGGTTAAGTTTAAAATTGAGGATTCAAACGATTTTACATTGATAGAGTCTCACAGGAATCTCAGTCTCTCTGTGTGTGTGTGTGTGTGTGTGTGTGTGTGTGTGTGTGTGTGTGTCAGCACAAGTACATTACTGTCATATTACACTAAACAAAATTATAAAAGCATCACTTGTTTTCATCATGAGCTGAACTCAAAGATCTGAGACTTTCTCTATGAATGCAAAAGGCCTATTTTTCTCAAATATTGTTCACAAATCTGTTAAAATCTGTGTTTGTGAGTATAATATATAATCATCCATCCACCTCACAGGTGGGGCATATCAAGATGCTGATCAGACAGCATGGGTATTGCACAGGTGTGCCATATGCTGGCCACAATAAAAGGCCACGTGAAAATGTGCAGTTTCACCGTATTGGGAGGGTCTGGGGGGCGTCCGCAAACCAGTCAGTATCTGGTGTGACCACCATTTGCCTCACGCAGTGCAACACATCTCCTTCGCATAGAGTTGATCAGGTTGTTGATTGTGGACTGTGCGATGTTGGTCCACTCCTCTTCAATGGTTGTGCGAAGTTGCTGGATATTGGCAGGACCAGAGCATCCCAAACATGCTCAATGGGTGACATGTCCGGTGAGTATGCTGGCCATGCAAAAACTGGGATGTTTTCAGCTTCCAGGAATTGTGTACAGATCCTTGCAACATGGGGCCGTGCATTATCATGCTGCAACATGAGGTGATGGTCGTGGATGAATGGCGCAACAATGGGCCTCAGGATCTCGTCACAATATCTCTGTGCATTCAAAATGCCATCAATAAAATGCCCCAGTGTTCGTTGTCCATAACACATGCCTGTCCATACCATAACCCCACTGCCACCATGGGCCACTCAATCCACAACCTTGACATCAGCAAACCGCTCACCCACACGACGCCATACACGCTGTCTGCCATCTGCCCTGTACAGTGAAAACCGGGATTCGTCCGTGATGAGAACACCTCTCCAAAGTGCCAGACGTCATTAAATGTGAGCATTTACCCACTCAAGTCAGTTACGACAATGAACTGCAGTCAGGTTGAGACCCCATTGAGGACGACGAGTATACAGATGAGCTTCCCTGAGACCGTTCCTGACAGTTTGTGCAGAAATTCTTTGGTTATGCAAACCAATTGTTGCAGCAGCTGTCCGGGTGGCTGGTCTCAGACGATCTTGGAGGTGAAGATGCTGGATGTGGAGGTCCTGGGCTGGTGTGGTTACACTTGGTCTCTGGTTGTGAGGCCGGTTGGATGTACTGCCAAATTCTCTGAAACACCTTTGGAGACAGCTTATGGTAGAGAAATGAACATTCAATTCACGGGCAACAGCTCTGGTGGACATTCCTGCAGTCAGCATGCCTAAGGCACACCTGTGTAATATCCATGCTGTTTGATCAGCATCTTGATATGCCACACCTGTGAGGTGGATGGATTATCTCGGCAAAGGAGAAGTGCTCACTATCACAGATTTTGACAGATTTGTGAACAATTTTTGAGAGAAATAGGCCTTTTGTGTACATAGAGAAAGTCTTAGATCTTTGAGTTCAACTCATGATAAATGGGGGCAAAAATAAAAGTGTTGAGTTATAATTTTGTTTAGTGTATGTCACTCATGATGTCACTGATAGGATTACCTGAACAGGTGAGATCCAGGATGTAGGAAGAGGACCCTGATGTTATGCAGTCCCTCAGAGCAGATCCAGACTGAACACAGTAAGACCACATATCCCATACAGGTCTGTCTGATGACTCTCTCTGTTCTACAGAAACAGCAGAGCCACAGTCCAGTCCTCTGCAGACATCAGCTGCTTCCTTCAGGGTCCAGCCAGAGCCAATCGCTGGTCTCCAGTCTCCCTGATATTTCAGCTCCAGTGTTCCTGCACAGCGACTGCCTCCTCCCACCAACCTGACAGACTCTGAACATAAAAAAGAGAGTCATCAGTAAAATAATAAAGTGAGTTTCATCAGAACAGAAACGAACTAATCAGAGCTCCAGCTCCTCTTCTACCTGAGCAGGTGAGTCCAACAGCTTTTCCAGGTGAGCAGGTGTTTCTAGCTGAGCCTGAGCTTCTACAGTCCAGAAGAGCAGACTCATTGCCTCCACACTGGAACTCTTTGGTCCACATTGGAGCCTCCACTTCTCCATAGAGCGCCCCCTTGAGGACTGAAGGAGCCCCACAGCCGAGCTCCCTACAGACCACCTCTGCATCCTGCTGGTCAAAGTCAGCTTCACACACTGAGGACCACCACTGGTTAGACTGGTCAGACTTCACCTCCAGTCTGCCTGAGCACAGACTAGTCCCATCCACCAGCCTGACAGAGTCTGGAGAGATAATAGAAGATAAAACAGAGAGAGATAAAAGACAGCAGATATAAAATAAAAAGATCATTAAACAGCACCTGGTAAATGGCGAATGGGCTGTACTTTCATAGCACCTTTCTAGTCTTCTGACCACACAAGACACTGTACACAACATGCCACATTCACTCATTGATACACACTCATAAAGTAATGGCAATGGCCATCACAAATGGAAATTGATTAATTTATACTAGAGCCCGACCGATTTATCGGCGGGCCAATATTAGGCATTTTCCAAACTATCGGTATCTGCATTTATGATGACCGATAAATTAATATTTTAAAAAATAAAATAAAAATGGACAAAACACCCATCAACCATGTTATGAGTGTTGGCGTTGCATAGTTTGTCCACCCGAGGGCCCTCTACAATGTCTCTGTTGGCAACACTCGTGTAAAGCCACAAACCTTGGAACCAGCCGATCCAGCCAGAGTCGGGCAGAGCGAACGGGTTATCCACGACTGAGATCATCGGTGAAGTGTGTTCATGGTAAGTTTGCAACTGTCATGAGACATACATTGCTTGAATAACAATTAAAAGAACATCCCCATCAGTTCTCTAAACTCAATAAGCATGACAAAATTCATGACAACCATGTCCAGTTTTGCTGTTGTTAGCCGAGAGTGAAATGGATTTAGCTAGTACGTTAGTTGTTACAGTAGCTATAGTTGACTGACGGCCCGCGGGCCGGAAGAAGACAGAGTATTGAACATAGCACATTGCTTTATTAAACTTTATTCACCGACAACTGTAACTTACACTGTACATTTACTGCTACTTACTTCTCTGGTCTGCTGCCGTTCACCGCCGCTCACGCGCTCCCGCCTGCACACTACGCTCTCTCTCTCGCTCTACCACACACATGTTACACTGATCTATTCCTCTTATAACATTCATTAGTCCAAATGACTTTGTCAAAAAGGAGACTAAACTTAGCAAACTAAACAGTGATTAAACCTACTTCATGTAAAATGCTGCTTCAGACACTTTTGCTCTGTGAAAATACTTACTGTGTCTAAGTTTACATTTTCACAGATGTGAAAATGTACGTAAATTTAAAATAATTTCTAGATCTTGACAAGTTGTTTTAGTTATTATTAACTGTAAGAGAAAGTTACCCTGATATTATTGTTCAGTTCCAGGTACATGTTACTTAATGTTCTGAGGCTTTGTAGATCCACATCCACTGATCTTTAAATTGTAATGCACATGTGTAAATGAAATTAATATAATATATTGTTGAAATTACACTTATTTTCCTTAAGAAAATTCAGGTTGTTCATAATGTTTTATGAAAAGAAAGTTTATTAAATGTCATCATTTTCAGAATGTATTTCTATTTCTTTGCAATAAAACAAAGACAACAATTAGGGGTTGTTGCTATTTATAGTTAATTATGCCTTAATTTTACTGGTCCAGCCCACTTAAGGTCAAATTGGGTTGTATGTTGCCCCTGAACCAAAATGAGTTTGACACCCCTGGTATATAGTTTATATTTTGCTGTTGTTATTTATCAGAACTTCTAGAACTTAACAGAATATTTTTTTTTCCAGTCTTGTTCAAAGTTATATTTATGAAGCTTACCAAGTCTATTAATACAACTTAAATATATATCAGCCGATATATCGGAATATCGGATTTTTAAATCACCAAATATTTGTATCGGTATCTGCCTTAAAAATCCTTTATCGGTCGGGCTCTAATTTATACACGTTTTGACATTGAGTGTTGTGTCCTTGTGTTCGTGGAAACATGGCTTAACGACAGCATCCCGGACTGTGCCATTCAGCTAGCCCGGCTAACATGCTACCGGGCGGACAGAGCGCGCGACGGGGGACTCTGTGTTTACATCAATGATGCCTGGTGCCGCGACGCTGTTGTGGTCTGCCAACACTGCTCATCACTGGTGGAGTTTATGGTTATTAAATGCCGACCATTCTAACTGCCAAGGGAATTTAGTGCCATATTGCTGGTGGCAATATACATCCCCCTGGCTCCAACAACAACAGGAGCGAGGCACTGTATGAACTCCATCAGCACATCAGTGACCAGCAGACAGCCCACCCAGATGCCTTCCTCATTCTGGCTGGGGATTTCAACCACGCAAACCCCAAGAGCGTGTTTCCATAACTCCACAGACACATCAACTTTCCCACACGAGGAAACAATATCCTGGACAATGTCTACACCACACACAGAGGTGCCTACAAAGCCCGTCTCCTCCCCCACCTCGGGGCCTCAGACCACACCACAGTTATGCTAATGTCAGCATACAGGCCGCTGGTTAAAGTCACCAAACCAACTACAAAGCAGATACGCGTGTGGCCTGAGGGGTCTTCAGAGGCACTCCAGGACTGCTTCTCCACCACCGACTGGAGCATGTTCAGACAGGCAGTCACCTACAACAACACTACAGAACTCCAGGATTACACAGAGACCATCACTTCCTACATGAGGAAGTGCATGGACGATGTCACGGTCACCAGAACCATCTCCATTCGGGCCAACCAGAAGCCATGGGAAGTCCACAGGCTCCTGAGGGCTCAGAACGCCACCTTCAAAGCTGGCGACGAGATGGGCCTGAGGACAGCCAGGGCCAACCTGTCACTCAGGCATCAGAAAGGCCAAGAGGCAGTACTCCAGGAGGATCGCAGACCGCTTCAATGACAGCAGAGACACCAGGAACCTGTGGCGAGGGATGCAGACCATCACAGACTATAAGCCCTCTCCGCAGACCTGTGACAGCTCCACCTCTCTGCTGAACCAGCTGAACGACTTCTTCGCTCACTTTGAGGCAGACAACAGCACCCCAGCACAGAAGACCCCACCACCTCCCGGCAACCAGGTGTTGATGCTATCACATGATAGCGTGAGGAGATCCCTCAGAAGGACGAACCCACGAAAAGCCCAGGGTCCTGACAACATTCCGGGTCGTGTCCTGAGAGACTGTGCAGAGGAGCTCACAGATGTCTTCACTGACATCTTAAACACCTCGCTGAGACAGGCTGTTGTCCCCACGTGCCTCAAAGCCACCACCCCGGTCTCCCTCCTGCCACAATGACTACCGCCCGGTCGCACTCACTCCCATCCTCATGAAGTGCTTCGAGCGGCTAGTCATGCAGCACATCAAGTCTGTCCTCCCCCCCGCCCTGGACCCTTTCCAGTTTGCATATCGGTCTAACCACTCAACCGATGATGCCATCTCTGCTACCCTCCACTCAGCCCTCACCCACCTGGAGACAAAACACTCCTACGTCAGAATGCTGTTCATCGACTTCAGCACAACACCACACTACCTCACCTGTTTAAATACTTTACTTATTTAAATATTTTACCCCTATATTATTTCACCATGTAGATACCCAAGTGCCTTAATTCTTGATTGTTGTTTATTTTATGTCTGTTAAATTGTTGATTGTTTATTTTATGTCTTGCTGATTGTTTATTTTATGTCTGTTAAATTTTTGATCGTTTATTTTATGTCTTGTTGATTGTTCATTTATGTCTGTTAAATTGTTGATTGTTTACTTGTCTTTTCTATTTATAGAAGATTTATTTTTATTGCCTGTGTGCACCGTGGGTCCGAGAGGACTGAAATTTCATCTGTGCTGTATGTTGTGCATATAGCATATTTGACAATAAAGCTGACTTGACTTGACTTGATTGATTTACAGCATTGGGAGCAATTTGGAATTCAGTATATTGCACAAGGACACATCAACATGCAGCTGGATGAGCCAGGGATCGAACTGACAACTCCCAAATAATGAACAACCCACTCTACTTCCTTAGCCACAGCTGCCCCAATTCAGTGATTCAGACTGTACACTGACAACACACAACTCAGTCACGAAGCTGGTGACATATTTTTCAGTGAAAACATTGGGGAACTAAGCTTCCCATAGCCTCTTAATAGTGTTTTCTAGGTTACCATCATATTGACAATGTAACACTTGTTATCCATTTTTCAACCATTGTTCATTGTTGGAGCCAATCTGTGTGTTTTTTTTGGTTTTTCGTCTAAAACGTTAAATATTTTGTATTTTTGGGGGTTTTAGTATCCCATCCCACAAGAGGGCAGTAACATGTTGGTGATGGGTCACGTCACACAATCAAGTAATAAATAGACACAGGCTCGTGTTTGGACTACAGGAGATGTATCGGTTCTTACATCATACTGGCATAACATAACAAGAGACGCAAAACAAAAGGATACATTTTAAAAACTGCAAAGTACAAACACATCACTAAGGAAACTACATTCTGCAATCTATAACATCAGCGAAACAGAAGACGCACGAAATAAGTGGCACAAGATAAGTAAAGCAGTGCGTGTCAAGAACACATTTATTTCACCACTGTGGCCATCAGTACTGGGCAGTGATGGGTAAGTTACTTTAAAAAAGTAATTAGTTACAGTTACTAGTTACTTCTTCCAAAAAGTAACTAAAATACTTACTCAGTTACAAATTATAAAATTCAATTCAATTCAATTCAATTCAATTTTATTTGTATAGCGCCAATTCATAACAGAAGTTATCTCAGGACACTTTTCAAATAGAGCAGGTCTAGACCGAACTCTTTAAAACATTATTTACAGAGACCCAACAGTACCACCATGAGCAAGACCTTGGCGACAAGGGCAAGGAAAAACTGCTTGTTAAAAGGCAGAAACCTAGGACAGATCCTTCGGCTCTAGGTGGGTGGTCGTCTGCCTCGACCAGTTGGGGTGAAAGAGAGAGAGAGAGAGAGAGACAGACAGACAGGTGCACAGCAACAACAGTATTGGCAATGGCAATCTAGCAGGACCATGGCAGGAGGCTCCACCAGGATCGATAAGAACCTGCGAGACAAGAAAGCACAAGAACTCCGGGGAAGAAGTGAAGTTAGTAACATGCATTAAAAAAAAAATTTAAAAAATAGAACAGTGTAACAATATGAGGTGCTTTCAATCTAACATAATAATAATAGCATAATGTGCATTTCACGATTACATTCGTTCCTTTAATTCTTGGAGGGAAAAGTAATGGCTATACTTCCATTTAAAGAAGGCTACTTTTGGATTATTTGGGCTCACCATACCTGTGTCTTGTTGGCTGACTCGCTTGTGTTGTTTGTTGTGTGTCCGACTATGCGTGCTTTCGAACACCCGCCCAACTCTATCTCCTTGGCTTACCATGAAATTTTACTCAGCATCAGCCAATCGTCAGCATTTATGCGCTTGTCTTGTGCACTGCCCACTAACCAAGGAAGAACAGTAAAAAAAAAACAGTAAAAAAAAGTCTTTGCCTCTCGGCTCAGAGATCTAGTTGGTCTGGTGAAAAAAACAGCTTCAATTATAGTAACGCGCCGCATTTTTTGGCAGTAACGGCGTTATTAAGATAGGACGAGTAATCAATTAGATTACTCATTACTGAAAAAAGTAAAGCCGTTAGTAACGCCGTTATTTATAATGCCGTTATTCATGTCACTGATAACGGCAAGGTAAAGCACTGAGTGAGTGACATTAGTTGAGATACTCTATATAAACATTATAGTGCTCTTTATTCAGAGAGACGCCAGCTCCTCTACTTTTTACTCCATTACTAGTATTTGTATACAGGGCTGTCTGCCCGGTCCAATGTAACGGCGATGGCCAATGCGGTGTCTATGGTTACACATGCAAGTGTGATGATGTCATTTGTTAAAAATCAGATAATTTGCCCTGTGAATCAGGGGAGACTGGTGGAGCTGCCTTGTTAATACCTTAACTGTCACCTTCTCTCTGTTGAACAGTGTAACAATGTGGGACCCGAGCAGGACCTAAACAGGGCTACATGCAGTCCCAGGTAGTTACCTACCTATCTATTACAACATGTTATGACCCAGCTAATATCACACTGTCACTAAGGCTATAAGTTTTCACCTATGACCCGAGTCAAAAATATAACAAAAGCAGTGCGTGTCAAGAACACATTTCTTTCACCACTGTGGCCATCAGTACTGGGCCAAATACCGTAGACACAAAATCTGGAGATTGCTCTATCCTGGTCCTTCTGCTCAGGTTCTCCACAATCTTTGCTCTCCACACAAACAAGTTAAAAAACTTTACTTCTTTCTGAGTTTTCTGCAAAGATATGTAACCCAGAACAACAATGTGTTTAGAAAATGATCCAGAAGATCTTAAAGGGATAGAAGAAGAAGAAGAAGAAGAAGAAGAGGAAGAAGTTTATTTATCTGATTTAGGGTAATTCAATTTTTACACTTTTTTTATTTTAACCTTACACACATTGGCCTGAAATATACACACATACACTAGAGGATGCTGGTCCATAGAGGCAGGGGAGGTTGCTCATCCTCTGTTTCTGAGAGGCAAGAGGGAGATCAAACTATAAAAAGACTAACTGGTTGAAATAAACAAAGACCAAATCTCAGGATCATTTATGAAATCAGTTTCTGCTTTGGAGAAAATCCATTAAGTAAGTAAGTAAATTTAATTTATAAAGCACATTTAAACACAGCATAAACTGACCAAAGTGCTGTACAGCCCATTAAGTGCCTTAAAAACAAATAACAAAACTTTAAACTGAATCCTAAAATGAACTGGGAGCCAATGCAAGGAGGCCAGAATGGGGGTGATGTGCTCACGCCTCCTGGTGCCAGGTAGAAGACACGCAGCTGCAGACGTCTAAGTGAGGATAGGGGGAGGCCAAGGTAGAGAGAATTGCAATAATCCAGCCGTGATGTAATAAAGGCATGGATAACTTAGTCAAGGTCATTGTAAGATAGGAAAGATTAGAGGTGGGAGATCATTCTGAGCTGGTAAAAACTTTTTGACAACAGAGCTAATCTGTTTTTAAAGCAGAGACACCCAGGTTTCTGGCATAGGGTTTGACAGATGGGGTGAGGTGACCTAAGTTTTGCACTACAGTGCATCTTGCCTTGGGAGGACCAAAAATTATGACTTCTGTCTTGTCACTATTTAGCTGGAGGCTAATGAAATTGTGATTGAAATGCTTCAACAGCAAAACCTGCAGGACACCCCTAGTGTCTGGAGGAAAGTGCAGCTGCTGTTTCAGTGTGGGTGTTTACCAATTGTGCTGGGATCATTACTGTCATATACATGAGGAAAACTGTCAGCTGTCTCTGAATAGAAAGCACACACTACTTTAAAAAGCCCTGGTGAACCTGGACTTGTGATAACCCACCGTTGGGAATAAAATATTGGAACTGAAAGTACAGTAAACTTTGTTTGTCTGATTGGAAATGGGGCCAGCTTTGATTCAAGCAGCAAGTAGTCATCATCAGTCAGCACACTTTCCTTCACAGGTGTTGAACACTGGCCTGGTTCTTGTTTCATCTCACAGCCTTGATAAATACTCTATCTTCTGCATTAGGCCTGTAGGGTTCATCTGGAAACAACAGCAGTGAATACAATGATGTTGTTTTTAAGAACTCTTGGAAGCCATTGATTTACTGTTTCATTGTTATTGAACAGAAGAAAGTAGAGATTAGCCAACTAGTGTAAAATAACTGCTCCAAGCAGTTAGGGCTTCAGTGCCTTGCTCAAGAGACCTCGGCAGAGGCCAGGAGGTGAACTGGCATCTCTACAGGTGTGTGTCAACATTGGTACATTACAGTAACAGATGATGTCACTGATGGTCTTACCGGAACAGGTGAGATCCAGGATGTAGGAATAGGAATCTGATGTTACACAGTCCCTGAGAGCGGATCCAGAATGAATACACTCAGAGGTGATCCACCACAAAGGTCTGTCTGAGGATTCCTTTCTCCGTCCAACAGAAACAGGAGAGCCACAATCCAGTTCTCTGCAGACATCGGCTGCCGCCTTCAGGGTCCAGCCATAGCCAAACGCTGGTCTCCAGTCTCCCTGCTTCAGCTCCAGTGTTCCTGCACAGCGACTGTCTCCTCCCACTAACCTGACAGGCTCTGAACAGAAACAAGAGAGTCATCAGTAAAAGAAGTGGCAGTGAGTGAGTTTCATCAGAACAGAAATGAACCAATCAGAGCTGCAGCTCCTCTTCTACCTGAGCAGGTGAGTCCAACAGCTTTTCCAGGTAAGCAGGTGTTTCTAGCTGAGCCTGAGCTTCTACAGTCCAGGAGAGCAGACTCATTGCCTCCACACTGGAACTCTTTGGTCCACATTGGAGCCTCCACTTCTCCATAGAGCGCCCCCTTGAGGACTGAAGGAGCCCCACAGCCGAGCTCCCTACAGACCACCTCTGCATCCTGCTTGTCAAAGTCAGCTTCACACACTGAGGACCACCGCTGGTTAGACTGGTCAGACTTCACCTCCAGTCTTCCTGAACACAGACTAGTCCCATTCACCAGCCTGACAGAGTCTGGACAAATAATAGAAGATAAAATATAGAGAGATAAAAGACAGCAGACACAAAATAAAAAGATGTCATCAACTGGTAAATGGACATCTTTCTAGTCTTTTGACCACTCAAGGCACTGCACACTACATGCCACATTCACCCATTCACACACATCGATACAGTGATGGTCATAACAAAAGCAAAGTAATTCATATATAATTATATCACAGAACAATTTGCAGTTCAGTATTGTGCTCAAGGACACGTCAACATGCAACAGGAGGAGGTGGGGATCGGACCGTCAACCTTCCGACTTGTGGACAACTCACTCTTCTTCCTGAGCCACATCCACCCCAATCCAGTGATTCAAACTGGACTGTCATTAACAAAAGACCACATCTTTATAACAGCACAGATTATTAAAATAACCTGATGGTCTTACCTGAACAGGTGAGATCCTGGATGTAGGTAGAGGAATCTGATGTTACACACTCACTGAGAGCAGATCCAGACTGAACACAGTTAGACCTGACCCTTCAGACACGTCTGTCTGAGGAGTCTTCTCTCCGTAGTAGGGAAATAGGAGAGCCACAGTCCAGTTCTCTGCAGGCAACAGCTGCTTCCTTCAGGGTCCAGCCAGAGAGAAATTCACCTACTGGTCTCCAGTCTCCCTGATGTTTCAGCTCCAGTGTTCCTGCACAGCGATTGTCTCCTCTCACCAACCTGACAGTCTCTGAACAGAAACAAGAGAGTCATCAGCAAAAGAAGTGACTATAATCATTTATTTCTCTTTTCTTTCTGTATTTACCTGTGTTTTGTTCTCCTTCTATCTGCAGTCCTGAGGGGAAAAACAGAAAATATAGTATAAGTATAAAGCAGCATTTTGACACTGCAGTCAGTTTACCTGTTTACTACAGGTTAGAAGAACATGTGAATATCCTGAACACAAAAGTCATCAGGCGGGGTTACATAGAGTTAAAAGAATAGTTTTAACAAATATGATGTTGATGATTCCTCCACCTCAGCTCCTGTCTGTCCAACTATTTCACTCCTGGCTGACCTCTCTGCACTTCCTGTCACGCAACACTGCAAACATTTATTTTATTTAACAGCAGCAGACAAGATCATATTGCTCGACTGGAAAGACAGAACTAAACTATCCATCACACTGTGGCTTCGTTTGTGAACAGAACACAAGTCCCAGAGGACAGGGACTCTGACCCAGAGGACAGGGAATCTGAAACAGAGGACCGGGACTTTGACCCAGAGGACAGGGACTCTGAACCAGAGGACAGGTAAGGGGCTCTAGCCAACTGGTGAATGTTGCCTTGTGTGTTATTTGCAGAAAGGTCTGTAAAGGTGTAAAACTGTTGGTTTATTAAGTTCCTGTTACCATTGGCTAATTAATTAATTAATTAATGATCTGTTACCTACAATAACTTTCTCTCTTTAGGGTGTTTAAAATGTCTGTGAAATGTACAGACATGAAATATAAGATGAGTGATGGGACATCCCACAACTAATCAAATAATCAACTGATTCAGAGTGATCTAGTTTCAGAGCTTCCTCTAGGATTTTTTTCAGTGATGGAGGAAAGTCTTCTGTTGTACCCCACTGGAGTATTTTCAAACTGTGGTATTACTTACTATTAATACGTATTTATACTTTTACTTCAGTAAAGGATCTAATCTTTCCTCCACTCACAGCCTGCACTGTGTGTTACCAGCCGTGCCTTCCCCTTTAAGGAAGGTGGGCTTTTGGGCATCTTGTGCCAGTTTCAATAGGAAGTGAATCCCGGTGTGTGAGGATATTAACGTCACTAGAAGTGTGTAGTTAAGTTCAGATCTCAGTATAATAGTTACTGACGTGTTGTGTGTGTGTTTGCTGCCATAGAAAATAAATAAAAAGTCCCTGTTTATGTAACATTAACATTCTTACGGTGTCTTCTTGTTCTGTTCACAGCTGAGTTGGTCCAGAGTGTGGACAGATAGTTAGCTATCTAACAGATACAAATCAGGTTAAAGAAAAGGTTGAAGCCACACGTGATGAAATGATTGATTGCGTTTTCTTTAATGATTTATCAACAGATAAAGAATGACTTGTAGCTGTTAACTAACAAGTGAAGCACTAACGTAATTTATTTTACTAGGCTAGTTCGGTTTACAAACAGAGTTTTCATTTTGTTTCTGCTTGAAATGATCCCTTTCAGACAGTTTCTCTGGCCTGTCTCTCCTCTTTGCCACTCGCTTTTTCTCTCTCCGAAGCACAATGTCCAACAGTAATCAGCAACTGTTGAAAACACAGTACGCATTATATAGTTGTATGGATTAAACAAAGCCTTGGTGCATATAATTTGCATAGATGACTTTTACAGGAATTGTTTCAGCCTTACTTAAGATATAACATTATAGGACCCGCTAGTCTCGATAGCAGTGTCAGTAAGCTTGGACCTTACTGATTTTCGGGTTTTGAGAAAGTTGGAACCAGTTCCTTATAGAAATGGGTCTTGATCACCATCCCTAACAATGAGTGACCTCCATAGAAAAACAGGCAGGGCAGATTACAAGGACCTCAGCTGTCAGAGTTGAGATGGAGAACATTTAACATTTATCCAGGTTGTAACAGAGGCTACACAGTCATGAAGGGTAGTCAGGTTATTGAGGTTTTTAGGTTGAACTGAGAAATAAAGCTGCGTGTCATCAATATAGCAATGGTCGGAGAGGCCACTAAAGCAGAGTGCCAACTAAGTGTTTGTGTGCTCAAGGTTAATACACTCTTCACTAGGAACAAAATTACAGTTTACTTTTTATCTCACAAAAATTGGATTCCATTTTCATCTCTAAAAAGGAAGATCATGCTCATGGAGCGACAGCGCTCTCTGAAGTTTTATTGCTCCTACAGTGTTCAGATGTGTTTGTCTTCTCTACATAATTTGTCATTTGTGGTGGAATTTTAGTTTTTCCAGGATTTAAATAGCTCCAGATTGTGGTGTAACTCTTCAGGCCTGGTAACACTGAGAGTATGTGCGGAACAGGGATGGAGAAGGACTCCCACAGAGTAATACAAATCCAGGAGAGAGCATTAATCTTTATCACCTTCTAAGCTTGCAGATGTTTCAAGATGTTTGGCCAAAGTGATGGTAATTTCTTGGCTCTCTCTCTCCTTGTCTGTTTTTGAACATATGATTTTTGGTGGAACAATTTTTATCAGTTCCCTCTGCTTGTGCTATTACCTCAGCCTCAACTACTGCTCGCTCTCTGTGGAGACATATTCACATATGCTAATCATTAAAAAGTCATACCAGTCAGAAAACAACTTTCATTTGGAGGGGAACATAAAGTACTTCTTCTCTCTTCACTTTTTCCATAACTTTGTGATTCTTGTTCTGGTTTCTGGTTTGAAGGAGTTTCTCTCTCCAGTGTTTGGTGCAGCCTTTACTGAGTTACCTAAGTGACTGGTAATTTCCGTCGTCTCTATATGTTTTGTTTGGATTACATGAATGAATTACTCTCAGGGACTTTTTGTTTGTGGGGCTATTGTTGCACTTGCAGTGGCGTGTTGAGTGTGGTTGTTATTATTTATAGAATGTATAGAAATACATTAATTGGTGGTTGCAAACTAATAATTTGGTAAAAATAGAATAAAAACAGGGTTTGATTTGATTATAAAATCTGAAGGATTCAAACTTTAATGTCTAAGATCTTACTTTGATGCTTTTATATTTTTGTGTGTGTGTGTGTGTGTGTGTGTGTGTGTGTGTGTGTGTGTGTGTGCTTGTGAAAAACAGATAAAAAACATTCTTCAACTGAATCAACCAACAGCAGTTTGATTGATATTCAGTCATAACAAAACTGATTTAAAATCAATGAAAATGGAGATATCTGTTTCTGTAAATGAAGCCTTCATATGTTCCTCCAACATCCAACACAAATATTCAACACATCATCTTTAAAGCAGAGTCCTACCTGAGCTCAACAGCAACAGCAAAAGCACCAGGTGATCCATGTCCAGGTACAGCGTCTCTCTGCCCGTCTGTCTGGTCTCTGATCTGGTAATCACATGTGCTGTCCTCAGTGTCTGTCTGCTTACAGGAAGAGGTGGAGCTTTAATGGAATATATCTGACTGACTTTCTGTCACATGTTCAGCTTTTTCTGTCGGCCATCCCAGATTGCAAGGAATGTTCCCACAATGTTAGCTAACATTCCCTACAAGTTCTAAGTAGTAGTAAGTCTGTCTCTCTTTTAAAGATCACCAATTCACACTTCACAGACAAACGGTATGTTTTCCAAAGTTGTGAGGAAAATCCCTTCAATTTGGTTCACAGTCAATGACAGCCACCATGGGCATCCGGTCAAGGATGAAGGAAACACAGTCCTTTCAAATCTTTATTACTCCACAACTATTCTGAGTGTGGTCTATACAGAAACAATATGGTTGAATTCTGGTGACTGGAGGTGCACCTGTTGGTGTACAGGGAGAAGAGCAGAGGAGAAAGAACGCAGCCTTAGGGGGATCCGGTGCTGATGGTCCGAGACTTATTGTTGTAGAAGAACTAAAAATTGAGTAAAAATAGAATCAAAAACTGGGTTTGATTTCATGAAAATCTGAAGGATTCAAGTTTGAACAATTTTACAGTTTTTCTGTTTTTCTCTCTTTGATACTTTGATTGTGATTGTGTGTGTTTGTGTTTGTGTGTGTGTGTGTGTGTGTGTGTGTGTGTGTGGTATATGAGGTATATTTTCTTCTGATAACACATACATTAAATCTCTCTCTGTGTGAAAAACAAATGATGTTCACATGCTGGAATGTAAGAAACATCTGCTTTTATGTTCATGGTTGTTCTCATATGCAGGTAAAAAGACATCTATATTTATGTCTGTTGTCATGTAGGGAGAATAGTGGCAGTTGGGAATAGAGCAATTCCCATAGCAAGAAATTCCTTTAGTTTTATAGCCTACAGAACCTCAACTATATAAGTGCCGGACTGGAGGAAAGAGGGGAATTCGGCCAGAAGATGCATCTGACACACTCAATTGTTTTTGTTTAATAAAGTCCTAAATTAAAGCAAGAAGAATGGCGGACCAAAGACCAACTTTTGGCAGCCACAGAAATACACCACATTGATTTGCAACAACAGATAAAAACATTATTCAGCTGAATCAACCAACAGCGGTTTGATTGATATTCCCTGGATTGCCATCATAAACAACAACATGTGTCTTTCTATGAGCAGAGATCTTTAATGCTTTTGTTCTCTACACTAGTTCAATAAAGGGAAACTCTACTGCAGATATTGATCTGTTGATTGGCGGCCAGATACAGCGATTGGTTCGTGTACGCTCTTAAACAGTGTGAGTGTTTCACAGAAATATACTTCAGAGACCTTAACTTAACTTTAACCTTAACTCTAAATAGGGGTTTATATTTTTATATATAGGTTAAAGTGGTTTACAGCAGTGATTCTGCTGTCAGAGAGAAAGCTGATGAAGAGTCATATAGTTGGTGGTGTGTGACTGAGTGCCATAAAGAGTTCAACACTTTCACATATCAAAGCATCAAAGGGCGGAAAAACTCTAATCAATAATCTAAAACTCAGAAATATTGATTACTCTTTATTTTACTCTTAAATGTGCATCATGATTAATTCACCAGTGTTCATATGCTCTCTCTCTCTCACTCTCTCTCTCCCTCTCTCTCTCTCGCACACACACACACACACACACATACTCGTTTTCCTCCTTTCAAAGGTCCACACATGTTTGGGTAATTGTGGGGTCCACCCTTTCCAGTGGTTCTTCACCTTTGTAAAAAGTCAAAGAGCAGTTCCTAATCACACATCAATTTAACAGAATTCACAACCTTTGTCTCCACACTAGTATTTTGGTCACTTTTGGGACTCTGTAGCATTCAGAACTTGTAAGATCCACTTTCATACACAGTTTTTCCATCTTAGTGTGGAACAAAGTTGCTATCTGGAGACATTCATGTTTTTTATGGTTGGTTCTTGATTGCCAAAGAAACTACAGGATAGCATCAGGGATTTATATCCTAACTTCCACCAGCTCCACCAATATGGTACTCAAATAATGACATCCTGCTCATCACATCCAAACCATGGAGACTTTTTCAAATCAATGAGCCTCTGAATTAATTTTTACTATTAAAACTATCAGTACAATATTACATAAAACAGCAACAAGCTTTGTCCTCAATGAGAATATATTTGTTAAAACATGAGAGCAGTGCTATACAAAGTGAAGGTTAGACTAAAATTTGTATAAAATGTATAAAAACTAATATTTTTCGTCCTAAATTAAACACACACACACACACACACACACACACACACACACTGAGGGGACTCTTATCCGGCTATTAATTTGAATTATCAGTTCTAATACAAATTGGTGATGTTTTAGCAGATTGAAAATAACTGATCTAAGTGGTTTTCTAATTCATTGATAAACAGTTAGAAAAGGATGCATGCCTGTCTCACGCCCCGGTTCTGGGAGAAAAAGACTGTTTGAATCCAGTCTTTATAGACCATTTGCTTGTATATGTGCTTAATCAGATCATATATTTCTCCCCCAATGCCGTTTCTGATTAGCCTACAAAAAGTCTCTCTCTCTCTCTCTGAGTGGATGGAGTGTGCGTGCTAAGCAGTGTGATAGCGGTTGTGAGTGATTCATAACTTTTTTCCTATCTTTATCTCTCCCTGTACATGTTGTAAGTAGTGCGTATTATAAGTGTCTCTGTGTACATAGGGGTATTTGCAGTCGACCATTTTTCAAAAGCTTAAAGCCAGTTTATAACCAGGTTAAAGCAGTTTACAGTAGTGGTACGGCCATCAGAGAGAAAGCTGATGAAGCTGATGAAGAGTCATATAGTTTGTGGCGTGTGACTTAGTGCCATGAAGAGTTCCACACTTTCATACTGGACACCAGTATGAACACTGTCTGATCCACTGGTCAAACAAGCTCCACCTATTCCTGTACGTAGACAGACACTGAGGACAGCACATGTGATTACCAGATCAAAGAGCAGACGGACGGACAGAGAGACAATCTACCTGGACATGTATCACGTGTTGGCCCTATTGCTGTTGCTGTGGAGCTCAGGTAGGACTCTGCTTTAAAGATGATGTGATGAATATTTGTGTTGGATGTTGGAGGAACATATGAAGGCTTTATTTACAGAAACAGATATCTCCATTTTCATTGATTTTAAATCAGTTTTGTTATGAGTGAATATCAATCAAACTGCTGTTGGTTGATTCAGTTGAAGAATGTTTTTTATCTGTTGTTGCAAATCAACTCTTTATACACACACACACACACACACACATCATATCAAAGCATCAATGGGAGAAAAACGGGAAAACTAACATCGTTCACATTAAAGTTTTAATCCTTCAGATTTTCATCAAATCAAACATAAATGAGGGAAAAGTAAAGTAAACTGCTCACATGTGGTTTTGATCACCATAGCAACACACAGGAAGAGTGGCGGTTCAGAACTGTCGGATATTGATCTGTTGATTGGCGGCCAGATAGAGCGATGGGTTCATGTGCGCTCTTTAACAGTGGGCGGGACACTTTATCAGTGTGACAGTGTCAGCATCATCTTTAATAGAATACAACTTTATTTAACAGAGTGAAATCCTTCACAATAAAACACTTCAATGAACAAACACAGTGCAACAGCAGATGTTTCCTCGGAGGTTAGCTGCAGCTGTATTTCAGTCTCCTCTCAGTGACTCTCTGCTGATGTTAATAAGACACTGACAGCATTAATCTGATAGGAAGAGCTCAGTATGCCAACAGAACCACAGTCCTGTAATCTGTAATCTATAATCTGTAATCTGTCAGCAGCTTCTTATCAAATTAAAGTTTATCAGAAATTGTGAGGCCTAAACTCTAATCAATAATCTAAAACTCAGAAATATTGATTACTCTTTATTTTACTCTTAAATGTGCGTAATTGATTAATTCACCAGTGTTCACATGCTCTCTCTCTCTCGCTCTCTCTCTCTCTCTCTCTCTCTCTCACACACACACACACACACACACACACACACACACACACACACACACACACAGTGTCACACTCACACACACATACTCGTTTTCCTCCTTTCAGAGGCCCACATATGTTTTGCCTAATTGTGGGGCCCACCCTTTACAGTAGTTCTTACCTCTGTAAAAAGTCAGGCAAGACAAAGAGCAGTTCCTAATCACATCAGTTTAACAGAATTCACAACCTTTGTCTCCACACTAGTATTTTGGTTACTGTTGGGACTTCATTCAGAACTTGTAAGATCCACTTTCATACACAGTTTCTCCATCTTGGAGTGGAACAAAGTTGCTATCTGGAGACATTCATGTTTTTTATGGTTGGTTCTTGATTGCCACAGAAACTACAGGATGACATTAGGGATTTGTATCCTAGCTTCCATCCTCCACATCCTGCAGCTCCTCCTTTTTAGAGCAGACAGACAGACAGAGAGACGCTCTACCTGGACATGGATCAGATGTTGGTGCTGTTGCTGTTGGAACCCCTTACCTGTCCTCTGGGTCAGAGTATTGTGTGATAGGAAGTGCAGAGAGGTCAGCCAGGAGTGAGATGGTTGGACAGACGGGAGCTGAGGTCGAGGAATCCTCATCATCATATCTGTTAAAATAATTACTTTAACTCTATGTAAACTAACTGCAGTGTCCTACAATCAGAAATCTGCTTCATGCTAATGTTTATTTTAGGAAAACACAACTCAACAGGTAAATACAGAATCAACAAATAAATAAAGAATTAAAGAATTTAAAGAATTAAAGTCACTTATTTTACTGGTGACTCTCTTGTTTATGTTCAGAGTCTGTCAGGTTGGTGGGAAGAGACAGTCGCTGTGCAGGAACACTGGAGCTGAAACATCAGGGAGACTGGAGACCAGTGATTGGCTCTGAATGGACCCTGAAGGAAGCAGCTGTTACCTGCAGAGAACTGGACTGTGGCTCTGCTGTTTCTGTAGGAGTGAAAAAGTCCTCAGACAGATCTGTGTGGTTGACCAAGTCTGAGTGTGTTCAGTCTGGATCTGCTCTGAGGGACTGCATAACATCAGAGGCCTCTTCCTACATCCTGGATCTCAGATGTTCAGGTAAGCCCATCAATGACATCATCAGTGACAGTAATGTACCCGTGTTGACACACACACACAGCTGGCCGTTATCCTCAACAAAGTAGTTCAAACACAGCAGCTCTATTTCTCTGCTACAAAGGCAATATGACACCCACACTGAAACAGCAGCTGCACTTTCCTTCAGACACTAGGTGTGTCCTGCAGGTGTCGCTGTTGGAGCATCTCAATCAGAATTTCAATAATGGATTTTCTCCAAAGCAGAAACTGATTTTATAAATGATTCTGAGATTTGGTCTATGTTTGTTTCAACCACTATAGTTTGATCTCCCTCTTGCCTCTCAGAAACAGAGGAGGAGCAACCTCCCCTGATTCTATGGACCAGCATCCTCTGGTGTATGTGTGTGTGTTTCAGGCCAATATGTGTAATGTTAAAATAATAGAAGTGTAAAAATTAAATTTTCTCAAAACATGAACTTTTGTTGGAATTGAGTCCAGTTTGAATCACTGAATTGTTGTTTGACATTTGACATTTGACAGATGACATTTCTTTTTGTGTCTGCTTTTCTCTCTCTATTTTATCTTATATTATCCGTCCAGACTCTGTCAGGCTGGTGGATGGGACTAGTCTGTGCTCAGGCAGACTGGAGGTGAAGTCTGACCAGTCTAACCAGTGGTGGTCCTCAGTGTGTGAAGCTGACTTTGACCAGCAGGATGCAGAGGTGGTCTGTAGGGAGCTCGGCTGTGGGGCTCCTTCAGTCCTCCAGGGGGCGCTCTATGGAGAAGTGGAGTCTCCAATGTGGACCAAAGAGTTCCAGTGTGGAGGCCATGAGTCTGCTCTCCTGGACTGTAGAAGCTCAGGCTCAGCTAGAAACACCTGCTCACCTGGAAAAGCTGTTGGACTCACCTGCTCAGGTAGAAGAGGAGCTGCAGCTCTGATTGGTTCATTTCTGTTCTGATGAAACTCACTTTATTCTTTTACTGATGACTCTCTTGTTTCTGTTCAGAGCCTGTCAGGTTGGAGGGAAGAGGCAGTCGCTGTACAGGAACACTGGAGGTGAAACAGGGAAAGTGGAGACCAGTGATTGGCTCTGAGTGGACCCTGAAGAAAGCAGCTGTTGCCTGCAGAGACCTGGACTGTGGCTCTGCTGTTTCTGTTGGATGGAGAGAGGAGTCCTCAGTCAGATCTGTGTGGAGGATCAAGTCTGAGTGTATTCATTCTGGATCTGCTCTCAGGGACTGTGTAACATCAGATTCCTCTTCCTACATCCTGGATCTCACCTGTTCAGGTAATCAGTGACATCATCAGTGTTATAATTCACAACACTTATGTACACACACACACACACACACACACACACACACACCTGTAGAGATGCCAGTTCACCTCCTGGCCTCTGCCGAGGTCTCTTGAGCAAGGCACTGAAGCCCTAACTGCTTGGAGCAGTGACTGTGTGGCAGCCTCATCACTCTGACATCTGTCCACTAATGCATGTGTCCAGGTCCTGTGTGTGCATCAGTGGCTGCTGACTCAAACATTGTGGAGGACAGGAGGAAAACCAACCCACAGCTTCATGTTATTTTACACTAGTTGGCAGATTATCTCTACTTTCTTCTGTTCAATAACAATGAAACAGTAAATCAATGGCTTCCAAGAGTTCTTAAAACCAACATCATTGTATTCACTGCTGTTTCCAGATGAACCCTACAGGCCTAATGCAGAAGATAGAGTATTTATCAAGGCTGTGAGATGTAACAAGAAGCAGGCCAGTGTTCAACACCTGTGAAAGAAAGCGTGCTGACTGATGATGACTAGTTGCTGCTTGAATCAAAGCTGGCCCCATTTCCAATGAGACAAACAAGCTTACTGTACTTTAATTCTAATATTTTATTCCCAACGATGCGTTATCACAAGTCCAGGTTCACCAGGGCTTTTTAAAGTAGTGTGTGCTTTCTATTCAGGGACAGTTGGCAGTTATCCTCAACAAAGTAGTTCAAACATAGCAGCTCTATTTCTCTGCTACAAAGGCAATATGACAGTAATGATCCCAGCACCATTGGTAAACACCTACACTGAAACAGCAGCTGCACTTTCCTTCAGACACTAGGTGTGTCCTGCAGATGTCGCTGTTGGAGAATTTCAATCACAATTTCAATAATAGATTTTCTCCAAAGCAGAAACTGATTTTATAAATGATCCTGAGATTTGGTCTTTGTTTATTTCAACCAGTTAGTCTTTCTATAGTTTGATCTCCCTCTTGCCTCTCAAAAATAGAGGAGGAGCAACCTCCCCTGCCTCTATGGACCAGCATCGTCTGGTGTATGTGTGTATTTCAGGCCAATGTGTGTAATGTTCAAATAATAGAAGTGTAAAAACGTAAAAGCTTATTACTTAGTTTAAAAACTTCTTCTTCATCATCTTTTATCCCTTTTAGACTTTCTGGATCATTTTCTAAACACATTGTTATTCTGGGTTACAGATCTTCTCAGTAAACTCAGAAAGAAGTCAAATTTTTGAACTTGTTTGTGTGGAGAGCAAAGATTGTGGAGAACCTGAGCAGAAGGACCAAAATAGAGCGATCTGTCGTTCGTGACTTTGTGTCTACGGTATGTGGCCCAGTACTGATGGCCACAGTGGTGAAATAAATGTGTTTTTGACACGCACTGCTTTAGTTATATTGTGCCACTTATTGCTTGCGTCTTCTGTCTTGATTCTGTCATAGATTTCAGAATTTAGTTTCCTAAGTGATATGTGTTTGTACTTTGCAGTTTTTAAAATGTATCCTTTGGTTTTGTGTCTCTTGTTATGTTATGCCAGTATGATGCAAGAACCATTACATCTCCTGTAGTCCAAACACAAGGCTGTACACCTGTGTCTACTTACTTGATTGTGTGACGTGACCCATCACCAACATGTTACAGCCCTCTTGTGGGATGGGATACCAAAACCCCAAAAGTATAAAATATTTAACGTTTTACACGAAAAAGAAACCAAACAAACACACAGATTGGCTCCAATAATGAACAAGTGTTGAAAAATGGATAACAAGTGTTACATTGTCAATATGATGGTAACATAGAAAACACTATTAAGAGGCTATGGGAAGCTTAGATTCCCCAATTTTTTCACTGAAAAATATGTCACCAGCTTCCTGACTGAGTTGTGTGCTGTCAGTGTACAGTCTGAATCACTGAATTGGGGCAGTTGTGGCTCAGGAAGTAGAGTGGGTTGTTCACTATTTGGGAGTTGTCAGTTCGATCCCTGGTTCATCCAACTGCATGTTGATGTGTCCTTGTGCAATATAGTGAACTCCAAATTGCTCCCAATGCTGTAAATCAATGTCAAAATGTACATAAATGAATACATTTCCATTTGTGATGGCCATTGCCATTACTTTGAGTGTGTTTCAATGGGTGAATGTGGCATGTTGTGTACAGTGTCTTGTGTGGTCAGAAGACTAGAAAGGTGCTATACAAGTACAGCCCATTTGCCATTTACCAGTTGATGACATATTTTTATTTTGAGTCTGCTGTCTTTTATCTCTCTCTATTTTATCTTCTAATTTCTGCCCAGACTCTGTCAGGATGGTGGATGGGACTAGTCTGTGCTCAGGCAGACTGGAGGTGAAGTCTGACCAGTCTAACCAGCGGTGGTCCTCAGTTTGTGAAGCTGACTTTGATCAGCAGGATGCAGAGGTGGTCTGTAGGGAGCTCGGCTGTGGGGCTCCTTCAGTCCTCAAGGGGGCGTTCTATGGAGAAGTGGAGGCTCCAATGTGGACCAAAGAGTTCCAGTGTGGAGGCGATGAGTCTGCTCTTCTGGACTGTAGAAGTTCAGGCTCAGCTAGAAACACCTGCTCACCTGGAAAAGCTGTTGGGCTCACCTGCTCAGGTAGAAGAGAAGCTGCAGCTCTGATTGGGTCATTTCTGTTCTGATGAAACTCACTTTATTATTTTACTGATGACTCTTTTGTTACTGTTCAGAGTCTGTCAGGTTGAAGGGAGGAGACAGTCGCTGTGCAGGAACACTGGAGCTGAAACGGGGAGAATGGAGACCAGTGTTTGGCTCTGACTGGACCCTGAAGGAAGCAGCTGTTGCCTGCAGAGAACTGGACTGTGGCTCAGCTGTTTCTGTAGGAGGGAGAAAGGAGTCCTCAGTCAGATCTGTGTGGTGGATCAGGTCTGACTGTGTTCAGTCTGGAACTGCTCTCAGGGACTGTGTAACATCAAGTTCCTCTTCTTACATCCTGGGTCTCACCTGTTCCGGTAAGCCCATCCGTGAGATCATCAGTGTTGTAATTCACGACAGCAATGTACACACACACACACACACACACACACACACACACACACACACACACACACACACACACCTGTAGAGATGCCAGTTCATCTCCTGGGCTCTGTCGAGGTCTCTTGAGCAAGGCACTGAACCCCTAACTGCTTGGAGCAGCGACTGTGTGGTGGAAACTGATTTTATAAATGATCCTGAGATTTGGTCTTTGTTTATTTCAACCACTTACTCTGTTCATAGTTTGATCTCCCTCTTGCCTTTTAGAAATAGAGAATGAGCAATCTCCCCTGCCTTTATGGGCCAGCATCCTCTGGTGTATGTGTGTGTATTTCAGGCCAAGGTGTATAATGTTAAAAAAACAAAAGTGTAAAAATGTAAAAGCTTATTACTTACTTTGAAAACTTCTCTGTCTTTTATCTCTTTTAGATCTTCTGGATCATTTTCTGAACACATTGTTATTGTTGGTCACAGTTCTTCTCAGTAAACTCAGAAAGAAGTCAAACTTTTGAACCTGTTTGTGTGGAGAGCAAAGATTGTGGAGAATCTTAGCAGAAGGACCAGAATAGAGCAATATGCAGATGATGATGTAGTGTTATTGTCTGAAAATACGTTGAAAGTGTTGAAAAATGGGTAGCAAGTGTTCCAGTGTATTCAGTGTAAATATGATAATAATAAATAATAATACACATTTTATTTAGAGAGCACTTTTCAAGAAACTCAAAGACACTTCACATAAGTTTAAAAGGAAAAGAAAAAGGTAATAAAAACAACACACTAAAAAAATATATCTATAAATACAACACTCAACAATGAATTAAACATTAAAAGCAGTCCTGAAAAAGCAGGTATTTATCAGTGATTTGAAGTTGAATGGATCATTACAGTCTTGGATTTGTTTGGGGAGAGAGTTCCAGAGGGAGGGGGCAGCAATGGAGAAGGCTCTGTCCAGGTACGGTGGTTGGTCCTCAGTGGTGGAGACAGGAGGTTGGCATCAGAAGAGCGGAGGCTTTGGGAAGGAGTGTAGCGATGGAGCAGGTCAGTGAGGTGGGGGGGGCGGGGGTTTCTGGTTGTGGAGAGCTTTGTGAGTGAGGAGAAGAACTTTAAACTGGATCTGTTGTTGGACTGGGAGCCAGTGGAAGTTCTGTAGGACAGGGGTGATGTGGTCACGGGAGTGGGTATGGGTGAGCAGGCAAGCAGTAGAGTTCTGGATGTCCTGCAGTTTATTAAGGACTTTGGAGGATGTATCATATAAGATGATCTTGCAATAGTTAATTCAGGATGTGATGAAAGTGTGGATGAGGGTCTCAGCAGTAGAAGTGGAGAGTGAGGGGCAGAGGCGTGCAATGTTTTTCAGGTGGAAGAAGGCAGTTCTGAGTATTTGGTTGATGTGGTGTTCAGATGATAACCAATGATGGAAACATTGCTGCAGTCTGTGCTCTTATAAAGATGTGTTCTGTTGTTAATGATGAACTTCTGTTGGAACTGTTCTGAGTCCAGCTTTAATCACTGAATTGTTGTTTGACATCTTTTTATTTTGTGTCTGCTGTCTTTTATCTCTCTATTTTATCTTCTTTTATCTCTACAGACTCTGTCAGGATGGTGGGTGGGTCTAGTCTGTGCTCAGGCAGACTGGAGGTGAAGTCTGACCAGTCTAACCAGTGGTGGCTCTCAGTGTGTGAAGCTGACTTTGACCAGCAGGATGCAGAGGTGGTCTGTAGGGAGCTCGGCTGTGGGGCTCCTTCAGTCCTCCAGGGGGCGCTCTATGGAGAAGTGGAGTCTCCAATGTGGACCAAAGAGTTCCAGTGTGGAGGCCATGAGTCTGCTCTTCTGGACTGTAGAAGCTCAGGCTCAGCTAGAAACACCTGCTCACCTGGAAAAGCTGTTGGACTCACCTGCTCAGGTAGAAGAGAAGCTGCAGCTCTGATTGGTTCATTTCTGTTCTAATGAAACTCACTTTATTCTTTTACTTTTGATGACTCTCTTGTTTCTGTTCAGAGCCTGTCAGGTTGGAGGGAAGAGGCAGTCGCTGTGCAGGAACACTGGAGGTGAAACAGGGAGAATGGAGACCAGTGTTTGGCCCTGGCTGGACCCTGAAGGAAGCAGCTGTTGCCTGCAGAGAACTGGACTGTGGGTCTGCTGTTTCTGTAGGACGGAGAAAGGAGTTGTCAAACAGACCTATGTGGAGGATCACCTCTGACTGTGTTCAGTCTGGATCTTGTCTGAGGGACTGTGCAAAATCACTGTTCACTTCCCTTACCCTGTATCTCACCTGTTCAGGTAATCATATCAGACATCATCAGTGGCATAGTTTATGATAGTAATGAACACACACACACACACACAAACACACACACACGCACGCACGCACGCACGCACGCACGCACGCACGCACGCACACATCCATTTTAACAGATTAGATCAGTTACCCTGGTTGTTTGAGTAGCTGGTCTCAGGTGTGACTGCAGCAACAGTTCACTACATAGTCATGTTTTCCGTAAGCCATGCAGTTCCCAGCAAAACAGACAGTGAAAAGGGTCTGTTCTTAGTCATATCGACGTTACACCAGCAACATATATACTTTTTAAAACAATTTGAATGCCTGTATATGTAGATTATGTCACAGACATGGAAAAAAGTTGAATGTACTTTTTAAACTCAACACATCCTGTATCTGTTTGAGATTAAAGGCTCTCCAGTGTTTCTGTGGACAGAATGCATTCATATATGAACAAGTATATTACTGTTTTGTGTGTATCAAAAGCAAACTCAGTATAGAAAGACCAGAAAGACTTCTTCTATCCCTTTAAGTTCTTCTGGATCATTTTCTAAACAGATTGTTATTCTGAGTTACAGATTTCTCAGTAAACTCAGAAAGAAGTCAAACTTTAGTTAATAGTGCAATATGCAGATGATGATGTGTTATTGTCTGAAAACACATTGAAAGTGGTGAAAAATGGATAGCAAGTGTTCCAGTGTATTCAGTGTAAATGTGATGGGAACATTGCTGCAGTCTGTGCTGTTATAAAGATGTGTTCTGTTGTTAATGATGAACTTCTGTTAGAACTGTTCTGAGTCCAGTTTGTATCACTGAATTGTTGTTTGATGACATCTTTTTATTTTGTGTCTGCTGTCTTTTATCTCCCTCTATTTTATCTTCTATTATCTGTCCAGACTCTGTCAGGCTGGTGGATGGGACTAGTCTGTGCTCAGGCAGACTGGAGGTGAAGTCTGACCAGTCTAACCAGTGGTGGTCCTCAGTTTGTGAAGCTGACTTTGGTCAGCAGGATGCAGAAGTGGTCTGTAGGGAGCTCAGCTGTGGGGCTCCTTCAGTGTTCAAGGGGGCGCTCTATGGAGAAGTGGAGGCTCCAATGTGGACCAAAGAGTTCCAGTGTGGAGGCCATGAGTCTGCTCTCCTGGACTGTAGAAGCTCAGGCTCAGCTAGAAACACCTGCTCACCTGGAAAAGCTGTTGGACTCACCTGCTCAGGTAGAAGAGGAGCTGCAGCTCTGATTGGTTCATTTCTGTTCTGATGAAACTCACTTTATTCTTTTACTGATGACTCTCCTGTTTCTGTTCAGAGCCTGTCAGGTTGGTGGGAGGAGACAGTCGCTGTGCAGGAACACTGGAGCTGAAATATCAGGGGGAATGGAGACCAGCGTTTGGCTCTGACAGGACCCTGAAGGAAACAGCTGTTGTCTGCAGAGAACTGGACTGTGGCTCTGCTGTTTCTGTAACACTGATACAGGAGTCCTCCGTCAGATCTGTGTGGATAATCACATCTGACTGTGTTCAGTCTGGATATGCTCTGAGGGAGTGTGCAACATCAGCTTCATCTTCCTACATCCTGTATCTCACCTGTTCAGGTAAGCCCATCAGGGACATCATCAGTTACATAATTGTTATGTTTCTTACTGATGTCAAATCAGCTCACCAACCAAGGAAGCTACAGATGATTTTTCTCATCAGTCCTCCTTTGAGAGCTGTTTGCTCTCCCTGTCTCAGGAAAGCTAGAGCAGTAGAAACTGAAATATCACACTGACGGTTTAAAAGATGATCAGCTGACAACATGAGTCTATGCATGTTGTTTCCTGAATGAAACTCTGACTGCTGTCGTCATCTAGTAATGAAGGTGCTGTGTTATCCAAACAAACCTAATAAATGATCAACTGGCGGGGCGCCCGGTTAGCTCAGTCAGTAGAGCTGGCGACCCATGTACAGAGTTGCTGCATCGACCCAGGGTTCGAATCGACATCGTTTCACTATACAATAAAGGCAATAAAAAATAAAAAAATTGTCACTGGCAGCAGCACAAATATCATCCACAGAAATGATCCTAAGCAGGGTCCATGAAGCAGTCATAGCTCCGATGGAAAGAGCTCACAGCCTCCGTAAGGCTGGAACCCACAGCTTTTATAATCCAGTACCAGAGCCTCCAGTACCCACAGGATAGATGCTGGTGAGGTCGGGGCTCACCTCTATGAGAACAAAGCTCAAGACACAACAGCTTGTAGGTCTGCCTAAACCCCTTAGTACTGTCTGTGTAGATGCATCAGGCTTGCACAGGAATTTACAAGTTTACCCACCGATCAGTGGCAAAAGGCACAGGATGAAAACCCAGCAGCTCCAGCAGTAGGCCAGTTGTAATCATGTGTTCCAACCAAATGTAAGCTAATTTTCACCTTCAATTATGTTTATTCACCGGATCATTTGTATTTACTTGTGTGAGTAATGCCAGTAAACAACTGACCTTTAACCTGGTTTACTAAAGCAGAATGAGCCCAAAATAAAAAGATTTTGCTGTAATTTAATGTCAATAAATGGATCAAAATGATGCTGAAATAACGACATTATGATGGGGGTTTGTAAGAAGTCTGAATTCATCCTTTGCACAACAGATTTTGGGAGAAAACCAACAGTTCTTATCATCAGAGTGGTCGCCCTGCTGCTGACTCTGCTGTTGGTGACCACCGCCCTCTGCTTCTACTGTAAGGTACTGACACTGTCTGTTATTAAGAGTTATTATTCACTGAAATGAAGCACACACTCATGCTGTCATGTCTCTCCAGGCCTGCAGGGGCCAGAAGCCGGGCAGACAGGAGAACATTGAGCTGGATGATTATAACCTGGGTGTTCCTGCAGCTGAAGGAGGGCTGACTGAAGAGGAAGGTGCTCAGGGAGCAGAGTAGGACCTCCAAGGAGCTCCTCTCACATCCACATGGATTTCACAGCTGACAGACAACCATCAGCTCAGTCGAGGATTTTACAATTTTATACTCATGTTGGCTGAAATGATTATATTACATTATATTTGTATTACTCTAAGCATGAAAAGACCAAAATCAACAACATGTTGTCCATCTCACAATACTTTGACTTCAATTCAATACAGACAGACACAGAGAGACTGAGGTCCAAGCACCAAGTCTGGAATTACAATACTCGATCAGATTTGGTGATGTTTAAACAATTGAATTTTGACAAACAAATATTTGACAAACAGACAATGTACAATATTAAAAGTCAGCAGCTGTTTGACACCAATGTAATCTTGTTAGTGAGATATGAACTTTATAACTTTACTTTAGCACCCCCTTGTGGTCGACATGGGGTTTTTCTGTGAGCAAAGAAGTACCTAAATATATGTGTATTGTCGATACTACGAGAGAAGGACCACATTAAGTCTAATCTGGGAAAAAATGATCAAATGGGAGCAAAAGTATGTTTGGTCTTGTAATCTTATTTTAGTTTAACAATTCAGCATTTTGATCCTTTTAGTAAATCAGGATTTTGCTTAGTTTCATACAAATTGTACCTATTTTTGTAAATATGGATTTGCTTATTTTAGAAATTAAGCATTTTTCTTGTTTTTTTACAATTAAGGATTGTGTTTATTTCATCTGAATTTTGTCTACTTTTTTATTTTGTATGAATTTTACTTAATTTTGTGATTTAGCTTGTTTGGTAGAATTTACTTTGCTTAAAAGTCCAGTGTGTAACATTGAGGATGATCTATTGTTGTCACACGTTTTGCAGCCGTCGTAGATTATCCTACACGCTTGGAAGGCGAGCAGTATTCAGTTGGTTGCAGTCTACAATTTCACCATTAGATGCCACTAAATCCTACACACTGGGCCCTTAAGAATTTTACTTATTCCGTATGGATTTTGTTTTTAATGTTGTGATTAAAGCTACAGTAGGTAATGTGAGAAAAGCTAGATTTTGACAGTATCCAACTGAAAAATCCCACCCACTTCCTTCAGGCCTCCCTCCAAAGCCTCTTCCCGAAAACACAGGGACACGTAGTGCCTGACATCATTTCCTATCAGTTCATCCAGACCAAATTTAAATGATTGGCAGAGCTCATTAAAGGCCTGCAACGGCCACAGATACCTGATTGTTTTTGTCTTTTCTCAGAGCATTTAATTTATTGATTGCTGTCAAAGAGAATTTTAACAAACACAACAAAAAGATTATTTTGAAATACATTACTAAGGATTTTGCTTACTTTTACAAGTAAGAATTTAGCTCATTTTGTATGAATTTTACATATTTTCGTAATTAAAGATTTTGCTTGTTTTGTGTGAATTTTGGTTAATTTTGTACAGAGCCTCTCAGGAAAAAATAAAACCTTTTAAATTGTTGCATAAAAAAGCACTTCCCGATCATTGTTTCAGGCATGTCGTTGTTTGGGAAAGGGCAAACCAAAGCTATGGACACCACCACAACCTCCTCCCTACGAGTACTTTGTTGCTATTTATAGCTAAACCAGGGGGGCAGGTGAAAATAGCAGAATAGCTATTATCTATGTATTGTGTTAAAATATTGTTTACACATAAATGTATGAGTAATAATATAATATATAATATTCTAAAAGGGACAATTCTCAATAACAAAAGATGAAGTGTGATGAGGTGGTGAAGCAGTGTGGGATCATGGGAGTTGTTGTCTTCACCACCATTGTCATCATTGCAGTCATCTTCTCCCGGTTAGGATTCCTTCAGTGTTCATGGTTCAGGAGGTTTCTCCCGGGAGCCCAGTTATCCACTGAGGGGATATGATGCCATCGACAGGCGACCGGTGAAACGCAGCGTCACCTGAATAAAATGACAGATATTTCTGAGTTTGAAACATTTGAGATAATGTAAGAACTCAACTACATATAGAACAGCTCTAGAGTTTATACACTGTTTAATGTTTATAGATTATTGATTGAATCAACTACATATAGAACATAGAGCCAGAGTTTATTCACTGTTTAATGAGGACATGTTACAGATTATAGATTTAAATTGGCTGAATGTGGTTAATTTACTTTTAGTTAAGACTACTTTATTGTCAGTGAAGGACTTTTATTTGTTGGTAATTTATTTTAATTGTGGTCTACCAACATTGCTCTGGTGATAAAGTAGACCTCCTCAGTGCTGTGATACCTTACAGGTACAGCAGATGGCGTAACAGGACAAAGAGGCGTCAAGAGAGCAGAGAGCGAAATGAAGGAGCGAGAGAGGAGAGAGTCTGTTCTCCACACTCACCTAAACATCCTGGCTCTCCGGATATGCACCTGCAGCCTCTCCTTGCAGTCCTCCTCCTCCTCCTCCACCTCCTCCTCCTGTCCTCCTCACCGGCGGTCGGACAGCGGTAGTGCGCACTGAGCAGCGGGAGTGCGCAAGGCTACACCGGCATGCACCTGGAGAGAAACCGCCCCGCCAAGCCGTCCAAGGGCTCAGCCGGAGACGCAGCAGCATGCAGAGCGATGCTCTAACGGCAGGGATAACGCAGCAGAGCGCCGGGCGGATATCGGAGCTGCAGCATGGGCGTGGGAGAGAAGGCACAGCCAAAATGAAAGCGATGTAAATCCGAGGACATCAGAAGGGTGGGTGGGGGGAACCCAAGTAGCGTTCGGATCGGAGTTGTCCCGGGTGTATTTTGGGGCTTGGTTTGGTGTCTTGTTCTCTGAAATTCACCAACACTTCACCAGTACTTTTCCCTGTCAACCTGCACTGGAGATTAAAAGGATGGAGAAAGGCGCACAGCCGCAGCTGTCCAAAAGCGCAGAGAGTCCGGCGGAGGACATCTCCAAAATGAACGACGAGGAGCTGCTGAAGTGGGGCAAAGAGGAGCTGGTGCGGCGGCTGCGGAGGACGGAGGCAGAGAAGAGGGGCGTTATCGTGGAGCACGGCAATCTGATGCGGGAGGTGAACCGGAGACTCCAGCAACACCTGAACGAAATACGGAGTTTGAAGGTGAGGGTGGGCCCCGGGGAGCCACGATGTACCGGGTTTTATACCGGAGTGTAGGCCGTAACAAAGGACCTGTGGACCTGAGAGAGAGGAAGCCTTCTGAGATACAGTGAGGCTTACAGATGGCCAGTTAACGGCAAAATGGTGACCAAGAGTCAGGGATATAAACTAATTAAACCTGTTGCATATGGGAGAGACAGACTGCAGGTGGATGGCTGCAGCAGGAAACTCATTTTCAATATAATCTTTAAGTATGAGATGTTATTTGAAGTAAATGTCCCAGAAATACAGAAATGTTTGCTGGTGCAGCTTTAGGTCGACATTTAACCCTCATCAAAGCTCTGATGATTTCATTCACAGCTGAAACCATGAATCCATTAATCCATGAGTTGATCAGCAGAAAATGAATGAAAATGAAAAAATTAGCTATATTTCCTGATTTGTGACGATTCGCTGTTTTACTCTCTTATATCATTCGTTTAATTGTTGATTAGTCTGAAGGTTGTGTTTTATATTAACTAATGAATCATCAATCAGCCCACAAAATGGTGCAAATGTGATATTTTCATTCGATTTTCTGCCTACTGTCATATTAGACAAAGAACAGCAGCGAATCCTCACATCGGAGAAGTTGAACCGGAGTATTTGGGGCATTTCTGCTTAAAAAGTCACTCTGATGATCAGAAAACACCTCACACTAACACAGCTGCATGATGGGAATATTCTTCTCATTCATCAAATGATCCGTCCCAGCAGGAATGTGCATGTAATCCCTCACTGTGCCGCTGTGTGTGTGTGTGTATGTGTGTGTATGTAAACCAGGACGTGAACCAGAAACTGCAGGAGGACAACCAGGAGCTGCGGGACCTTTGCTGCTTCCTGGACGACGACCGGCAGAAGGGGAAGCGGGTGTCGCGGGAGTGGCAGCGTCTGGGCCGCTACAGCGCCGGCCTGATGAGGAAGGAGGTGGCCATTTACCTGCAGAAGCTGAAGGAGCTGGAGCAGCGGCAGGTGGAGGTCATTCGGGAGAACCTGGAGCTCAAGGAGGTGTGCCTCATGCTGGAGGAGGAGAGGGCTGCGGCTGCAGGGGGAGGAGGCGTCGGCGGGCAGGGAGGCCCCGGCCGCAGGAGCTCCATCGACAGCCAGAGCAGCTTGTCCCAGCTGGGTGGAAGCGTCCCAGCACCTGGCCTGCTGCGGGACGTCGGCGATGGGAGCAGCACCTCCAGCGCGGGGAGTACAGATAGTCCCGATAACCCCCACCTCAAACCCCCTCCTCTCGGCTCCAATGCCGGCCCTGGATCCAGGTCCAGACCGGGAGATGTGTGTGAATCCACAGGCAGAAGGCACAGCTCCACCCCAGAGTACCACACCTTCCCCCAGTCCTGCCGCCCCCGTGGGGGGTCCCTCACCAACCTGGACCCTCGTGGCCTTCGGGGACACAGCCCAGAGAAACACAGCAGGTCTCCCACCAGGCTACCATGTGACTCCCACCCCAAACCCTGCAGCTCTGACCTACTAGCCCAGAAACAGCTATTGATGTCAGGGCAGGCGTCACCAGGCTGCGGGAAGGGCTCAGCCAAGTCCAGCCCAGAGCTGAGTCAGAGACACAGGCCGGTCCATGTGGCGGGGGCAGGTTGTGGGAGTCCTGAGGCCAAGCAGGCAGCGATGGGGACGCCGGAGCACCTAAGGCAAGGGAGGGTGATTGTGGGTAGTCCAGAGTCTATACGCCGCCACCATCACTATCAGCACAGTGCCGGGGTGGAGCACGGCAAGGGGAGGTACAGCGGTGGCTCCCCTGGGAGGGACGGGGGTCAGAGGAGGGCCACAGGAGAGGAGATGCCCCCCCACCACCAGAGTCTGTACAACGGTAGGCACAGGGTAACTTTTATCTTGTATTTCAATTCATAACCCAGAAAATGACATCAGAATAGAACTGTAGAGAGATTGTAACGCTTTCATGTTACGTCTTTATGCCAAAAAAGATCAGATCAGATACTGCACTCACATTTTAAATAAGTTCTTTACAGTCCAAAGCTCATAGGAGTCAAGTGTTTCTGTCTGTCCGAGTACTGACACAGCACATTAATGGTGGGGTCAGAACAGACTGGGAGCACCTGTCGTGCTACTGGATGGATGAGACCAGCTGATATCATGATTGACAGCCCCTGATAGTGACAGCACGGAGATGATGTGTGAGTGAATGCAGGATGGAGAGCGTAACTACAGGCTTTTAATGGGGGCGGGGAGGGGGCCCAGTGGGAGCACCCTAGCGTTGAGAAGACTTGTTCTTTAAATACATAAGCACACATAAATACGGGTGGAGGTTTATAGTTCCAAGATGTAGAGCAAATAGTATAAAAAGATCTTTGTTCCAGCAGCTATCACTCACATTCACAAATTCTAGTTCCTTTATTTTTACCTGTATTTTACCTTCTACTAGAGGCTGTTTATTTTAGTGTTTTTGATTGTTTTCTCCTTGTAAGTCATTCAGCTTTGACATTATGATGTTTCCAACCTTTTAATTGAGGACATTTTCTCGAACTTATCCCTTTTTTGTCGTAATCAGGATGCACAGACTTGATTGGCTGAGTGGCATTTTATTGTCTGTGAGCTTCCTGGGAACCAGTGCCGTAAAGGCTAGAAAAGCTTCGTCAAACCTGAATAATCCTCAATAATTTAATTATTAGAGATCTAGGTCGGGGTCGGAGTGTTGGACAGGTTAACAAACCACCTACATACATATATATACATTTACAGTTTATATTCCAGTAATAGTACAGGGTCTGTGCAAAGCTGACTGAAACTGCCTACAGCGTTGAGTCTCCCTCTCTCACATCATTACGTCTGCTGTATGAATTACTGAAGTATAGATAACTGAATCTACTTAAGTACAGAAGAATTTGCACTTTGTTCCATCCCACCTTTGTTACATCTGCCTGCTGATTCCACCTCCCTTCCGAGGAAGCATTATATGTCGGAGCAACACATGACATTAAACAAACGAGATGTAGCATGCTCATATGAGAGCTTTAGAGGTGCTGCTAGCTGAACAAAGTGGTCTTTGTGCTAAGCTAACTATCTAACTCACTGAAGAAAAAGCTAAAATGTGGAGCACGGTTCATTCTCTACATTGGAAATAATCATTTGTGAACTCGAGGTCCAATCATGAGCTTTTTCCCAGCGTGCAGGTGACCTTGGTTTCATGACACACAAGGTCAAGTTCACCCACACAGAGAAGTCTCAAGAGCTCAACTAAGCTTAGACCCAGCTTAGGAGCCAGACTTACAATCACACACACACACACACACACACACACACACACACACACACACACACACACACAGCTCATGTGGATGCACTGGCTTGGCAGCAGTAGTAGAGAGTGAGGGAGTGTCATCTGTGTGTGTAAGCAGGGGAACGTAGGTGATGCAACCTGGTCTCCAAGGTGTACGGCTTACATAGGTACACACACGTACACACACTACACACACGTACACATACGTACACACACTACACACACGTACACACTACACACTCGTACACACACTACACACACGTACACACACTATACAAACGTACACATACGTACACACACTACACACACGTACACACTACACTGAGAAACGGAAGTGAAGGTGGAGTGAGACTTGACACATGAGTGGTGGAGTTTAATGTGTGTGTTCATGCATGTACACAGAAAGACAGGTCAACACACATATGTTGAGTGTGTGTGTGTTTGTGTGTCAGAGCCGGTTCACTCATTTTAATTAGCTCACATTTGACAGTTGCTCAACTCTTCTGAAATGCTCCCATTGATTTCTCCCACATGCATAAAGGCTGCTATCTGACCGCAGACGACACCTGAGCTAATTTACTTGTAAGTCCGACTTCTTGTTGCTTCCTTTAAATATTCCAAAGCGCTCCCGTGTGGCGTTTCTGAGCGTTTACTTTGAATGTGTTGCGTTCAGGGACCCATCTTTTGCCAAACCTACCTAACAGTTTGCATAATATATAAAATCTGATCTCAATCTTAATACAGCAGTAAAATAAAACATTAGTGCAGCTGATTATTAGTAATCGAGGAAACCGATAACCGTTATTAGGAACTGATTTACACTTGCATTAAAAATAAAAATCTTAGTGTGAAATTAGAATAAAGTGGTGTAAGTTTACTTAAGTACTGTACATAAGAACAGTTGTGAGGTACTTTACTTGAGTATTTCTATTTTATGCTGCTTTATACAGTTGTATGTGAAAGCTTGGGCACCACCTTTTTTTATTGAACAGGTGTAAACACAGCTTCTCTGGGGTTTCAACATAAAACTTTTAAAAACATTCATGAATTGTTTTTTTTTTTTTCATTTCATAAATTTAACAAAAACTAAAAAAACAAGTATGTCACCTTCACTGGCTCCGACAAACGACCATAACGCCAAACTCGAGGCTTCAGAACGGTTCTCCACAAACCAACGGGTGACATTATGATAGGCTCACACTAGGAGGCGAGTTGAGCTGCTCTCATTGGCTGCTCTTGGTTTGAAAACAATGGCGGCTTGCCTGCTCACACAGGATCACACAGTAAAATGTGTTTGTGAACAGATTTGAGGAGAGAAATGGTCAACAACAGAATCTGGATCCATATCTGATCAGCACTGCCTAGTTGATGGGTGATGACCATAATGCCAATGAATGGATGTATAAATACACAGTATACAGGAACACTATAAATCTGTCCCCACACCCTATTCAGGGACGACCACCATGAATAATCCTGTGGGAAACACTGTGCAGTACGACTGTTGGTTAGTTTCTCTCTTCTCTGTAGAAAACTGCAGCGCAGACACAGTCCTTGTTCATAAAATGCTTGATAATCAAAGTCAAGAGCTGTTTTGATTTTCTGCCGTATTTGCTCCCTAAAGGTGTTCTCATAGCACCCAATACCTCTCTCTTGATGTCTAAACCATGAACTGTGCTGAGTCTCACAACATCAATAGTGAGCCGGGACGACATTTTACCACTCGGACATGCTGCAACAAAATCAGGTATCTTTATCTTTACTTTGTGCTTCAACTGGAATGATCTCTCTGCACCCATGAAACAGTTTGTAACCACTGAAGACTCAGGGCTCCATATCGGAGGTTACAGTTGAGCCGTCTTTATATTTCCCGCTGCATCACAGGCTGCATCTGATGCTGTTTGCTGAAACGTGAGCTTGTCGGTGCTGTACTCTGGTAGTCCAGCAGCAGTAATGATTTCTTTAGTGCTGAGTGGAAGCGCTCTATATTACAGCTGAGGCCATGGGAAATTGCTTTGTACCTTGCAGGATCCCTGACTCAGCTGTTACCTGAAACAATAGTGGCTGGATGTACTGTACCGTAAGCTGAGACGATGCATACACATCTTAATACATTTGCAACATACTGTATGCTTTTAGTAGTTTAGTGAAGTTTAGGCTCTGTAAATCCACAGCTCTTTGCAGTAGTAGATGCATAGATCAGCAAATGACTCAGATTGCTACAGACATGGAGAACAGTTTAGATTTTAATGGTTTCATTCAGATGGAAATCATGCTTTTGTCTGTATAGTAGGGCTTCACGATTATGGCCAAAATGAAAATCACAGTAATTCTCATCGATATTGAGATCACGATTATTTCCTGATTACAGGTCCCAGAATACTGAAGGCTGCAAAACAAACTTAATTTAGCGAGGCAATAGTTTTCCATCTTTGTGTGAGCAGCTGTGATCTGATTTTATGCTGCAAGGACTCGAGTCTGTGAACAGTGACAGTGTACCCTGGCTGAGAGGCTGGAGGTGTGCAGCTCTTCCTCTAACAGCTCACTGTGGCTGCTCCTTCTTGTTCCATTACTCCCCGACATATTTCAAACTGACTGTTGACTGTACAATGAACCCAAATATTGAACTCAGTAACTGCAGGAAGTTTGTGTAAAACAAATGATTATTTCCTGTTAAGGGAACGTTTTATAGAATTCTTCCACAAGTCTGTATTATTTACTTTTAACAATCATAGAGATTTAATAGGCTTCAGTGTTTTCTTGTCCCTGATGTTTAACCATTGTTCTATTAGACAATTTACTTCACATTTACTTTTCTTCATAGAAGTGAACTAAATGCTGTGATATATATTTTTAAAGTTTTCTTTCACCCCTTAAAATCAGGAAGGCCTTGCGAGGCCCCCAGGTTGGGAACCAATGTTTTAGATTGCGGGCAGGGTCAAGCCAAGTGACAAGCCCTTCCTGTGACTTTCTTCAAAACAAAAGTAAACTTGTGTTTAGCCAGTTAAAAGCCTTTAATATGAAGCTGCAGCAGTAGGAAATGTTTGGTTGTCATTAGCAGTATCTGAATACAGCATTTTTTCCAGGATTGAAAATGTCCAGGCTGCAGCTGCAGGGTGTGTGTGCAATGACAGGACGGCTCCCCAAACGTGAAACCAGAACATCTGGATCGCCCGGTGGCTGGCTGTTAGTTTAGGAAGCACTTTATTTGAGATATGACTCTCTCGCTGTGGGGAGGATATGGTTGGCCAATGTCAGAGCTGAACTGCAACATAACATGTTGAATAAATCTATATTGGATTGAATTAGCAATTGTCAAAACCTATCAATGGTTCCGTATATTCATATTCACTGTGAGCACCCATGAAATGTGATTGGTTGATTGAAGCGTACAGAGGGCAGGAAGACTGAAACAGGGTGAGTAGTGCAACATGCAAGATTATTTAAATTACAAGTATTTTGTTCAGTGTCTCCCTCAAATACAACTTATGTTTAAAAGTTTGTTCAATCTGCTGTGAACATACGATACGAAACAATATGATACGATACGATGTTAGCAATGTTAAACGATACCAAACGATACAGTACTATAGGAAGTGGTACGAAACAGTACAGTACAAAATGATATCCAAGATACTTTATTTGAATTAATTAGTTAATAAAATGACTGGTGGACCAAAATAATTCTCATAAGAGTGTTCAGGTTTGCTAATTTTACTGTTTTATTTTGTACAAAACTTATAATGTTCTTTATGGGTTTTAGGAACGTGTGACTGACGGAATGAACAGATTAATCAGAAAGTGGAGGAAAATATTGATGAAAATAATCGCACTGTTGTACTTGAGTTTGCTGAACATTGACGTTCTTTCTCTTGTTCCCTCTCAGTGATTCTCTGTGCAGCCTGTAGCTTTCCATCTGTCCCCTCCACCTCTCATTCATCCTACTTCCATTTTCTTCCTGTTAACATCTGTCTGCCCTGTGCCTCTGCACCGCACCAGCAGCATGTAATACCCATTCTTTGCAGCTCTCCACCTCTCGTTGCTGCCCCCTTACACAGCCAGTGTAAATCTTCATTAAGCTGCCTCCACCAAGGCCAGCAGTTTTACAAATTGAGGTCATTAACTTCTCTCTGCACTGCTGCCTTAGTGCACTAAATAATTGAAAAGGCCCTGTGTGATTTTCCCCTTTTATAGTAGTGCTGGTAGTATCAATACATGCTGTTTCTAAAAGTAATGTGACCCTCAGGTTGTCTGCCTGTGTGTGACTGGGCTTGAGTGGAAGGTTGTGTTATCACATAAGATTTAGGATTTTAATAGAGGGGTCACAGTTCTGTCCTGTACAAAGCAGTCTGCTGCATGTAGTCAACATTTTCAAGAAGTGCTGTGATTGCTGTGTTTTCTTGCAAATTGGGAAGCATTGGCGTCATTGCAGTCAGCTTCTCCCGGTTAGGATTCCTTCAGTGTTCATGGTTCAGGAGGTTTCTACCGGGAGCCCAATGATCCACAGAGGTCTCCTCCTCTCCAACACAAACAGACCCGCTGATTAAAACCACTAAACACACTGAATAAAGCAGTTCCACCTTAACAATCACTGCTTCTCCCACGCTGTTGGACAGACAAAGGACGTCCCGGAGGGGCTGCGAGCCGAGCTGCTGCTAACGTTAGCTCAGCTTGTTTCTCTGATAACTTAAGATCCAGACGTCCGATGACTAAAATCCTTCATCCGGTTCAAATCTAGAGTTAAAAAGCACCAAGATCTAAACAGTGGATGGTAACAATGTGGCTTCAGACTGGATCAACAGTCAATGTATGACAGCTTCTGGCAGACAACCACAACACATACACTGTTTAATGAGGAAATGTTACACATTATAAATTAAAGACACCGGTTTGTGGAACATATCTATTATTCCTCTTGTTTTCGTCTGCTTCTCTTTGTGGGGAAGCTGTTCTCTTGAGCCCAGCTGGTGTTGCCAGCCCTGGGTGGAGATGTGCTGAATCAGATGGGAAGAATTAGTGTGCAAAACTCATTAGACCCTGTCCATACAGCCTGAACCCAAAGCAGGCCCCAGTATGTGGTAGTAACTGAGTCTTGTTTCTCGTTGTCTCATTTACAAGTCTCTGCTCTCACAGAGGAGCAGAACAGAACCAGAGTCCCGGCTGCTCATTAGACGGGTGAAGATGTGATAGGTTGTGATTCTCTCTGACTGCTCCTCTCGTGCCAGGCGGGTGGAGCTAGAGGAGCCACTCGAGTGTGTCTGCTGCTCTTTTCAGTATCATCACCTCTCTGTCACCGCCGTGAGAGCAGAGGAAGCAGCAGTTTAAAGCCCAGCAGACATTTTCATTACATTTATAATGAAGTGTGAGGATATTTAGTGAGAGTGGAGAGTTTGGTTTGTCACTGTGCCGTCGCCTGCATGTGTACTCAGTATTAACCCACAGCAGTCTCCACTACACATGCATCCTCAATGAAAATAAGAACAAGTTATGAAATGATTTTGTTTGACATTATTAATACATTAATACATCACTATGCGCTGTCCATTAAACCTGGTCAGATGGTGCTTTATTTATACAGGTTACTGGGCTGTTTCCTGATGAAAACAGTAATTTAAGACTTCTTTAAACTCAAGTAAATATGAATTCATGAATGGAAACTTTATTCTCAATACGTGTTGCATTGCACTGACTGTAGGACTCGAGGTTACACTAGCAAACACTGGGGATTAAAGGACCAGTGTGCAGGACTTAGTGAAGGAAGGTGTCACCCTTTGTTCTTATCTCCTGTAATCATTCTTTTACAAACTGCATTGTGTGTTGAAAACCTGTGGACATGCAGGCGGGTCTCTCAGTGCTATTCCTGCACAGAATTTGTTACTACTAAAGCAAAATTGGGCTCCATTTGTAGGACCTTGCAGGATCTTACTGGAAATGAATCCTGCATCTGTAACATCTGTAACCACATCAGCACCACAGCAGCAGCTCTGCCACAACACCGCCATACAACACTAAGTCTGTTAGCTGTGGATGTGTAATCGACACACAACATGCCCTCATGCCAGTTCAGGTTTTATGGTTTCATGCTTCAAAGCTTTCTCTCTCTCTCTCTCTCTCTCTCTCTCTCTCTCACTCTCACTCTCACTCTCACTCTCTCACACACACACACACACACACACACACCACACTCACACACACACACACACACACACACACACACACAGGGCTTAGGGCTCTATGTAACAAGCTACCAGTGTTCAGATAAGCCCATTTAGCGCAGTGCTGGTCTAATTGAATTTGTCTGCTCCAGACTGAAATGAATGTGATTTGTGAGGTGTGTGTGTGTGTGTGTGTGTGTGTGTGTGTGTGTGTGTGCATAACGTGAACCTCAGCTGCTTTGGTGTCAACCTGGAGTGTAATTTGTGCCCTCCAGAGATGGCGGCTGTAGGAAGGAGGGATGGAGCTGGCAGCGAGACTCTGCGTTCGTCCATCCTCTTTTCACCTCCCGTCATTTCCTCTCCTTTCCTCTATCAATCAGCTCCTTTCCTCTGTTTCCTCTTCCGGTACGAGCTGTTATCCTGATAGTCTGTGATACAGAGTCTGTTGTGTTCAATCAGGGTTTGATGTTAGAAGTTGAGTCTAAAAGTCAGAATGTGTTGAGGTGGTTTCTTCCAACAGCCACAACATCTGAACTGAACCCAGAGGATGAACGTTTGAACCATAACCTTTGTCTCCGCTACAGAAACACCTGCTAACTGCTAAAGTCTGATAAGGTTGTCTGACGGTATTGGTTTGATTAATGCTTTAATAATGGGAGTATTGATTACTGATCATTATCAGCTGATTCTACTGTAAGTGGTTGCCCTTTGTGTGCCTGTTTTTAAACTACTGTGTGAATGAAACATGATGTGCCTGTTATTATCATACATTCAGTCTCTCAGACATTAGACTGACCCTTTAGGTTAAGAACCACTGGACTGAACTAGCAGACCAGCTATGACAGTAACATGCTGCATGGTGTAAGATGTTCCTTATAATGATAACACCTCCTGCATTGTCCCCCCCCGCTCATGTCTCCCTCAGATCTCCCTGTTTCACTGCCGTCATTACAGCCTCCCACAAAGTGCAATAAATTAAAGTAAGCAAAAGTGCCACATCCTGTGGACACTGGTACGAGCTGGCTCTTATTAAGCCCAGTTCTTGGAAGCATCACAGTAATGTATTCTGTCAGTGTCCCTGCGTCTGTCACTGGTTTGATTCCTGTCTGCCGTCTGTAACGCAGCAGCTGGGTAGGTAACATAAGGTCACCTGATTTATGAAGAAACACTGGTTATTTCATTACATCCTTCCCTATCTGAAATTCCAGCAAATGGCTCAGAGGATTTGTGGCTCTTACATCACACCCGCGGTATCAGTTTGACAGCCGATTTAGGAAATGAGAAATGCCTCTTTTGTTATCATTCATCTGCTAATGGAGGCTGAATCCTCTACAGCGGCCTATCATGATTACCTTTATGACTGACAGTGAATGAACTAGTCTCACACACTGTGTGTTTGTAAAGGAATGACACAAGGACAACTGCTGCCATTATTCTGTGTGTAACACAATATCAGCACAGCAACTTCACACAAGCAGGTTTCTACACACACCTTTAAAGGATGGTAAATGGTAAATGGACCTGTACTTGTGTAGCTCCTTTCTAGTCTTTCGACCACTCAAAGCGCTTTTGAGAGGACAGACAGTGGCTCCATTAGCTGAGCTTCAGATGGGTCAACTGGATAAAAAGTACCCACTGAAACATTTGTGAGCTGCACAAAGTGAGATTGTTGCCTCTTTTTATCTTTTTTTTAAACCACATTTTAAGATATTACTGACAAAAGCCCTTTTACCTCTCTGAGGGGGCAAATTCACAGGAAGTGACAGCGTTCAAAGGTTGCCCACCAAAAATACAGTTAACAAAATAAAAGCTCCCCCATGGACCAGAAACCACTTTATACAAGAAAAATAATCACAAAATGTGAACATGGATTAATCGGTCCCTCCAGGTATTCAGTGTTTTTTGGTTTATTGTTGAGGCCTAAAATGGCTGATTTCACAGCAGCTTCAAGTTTGTGTCATACTTGTGTCTGCTTCTTTTGAAACCAAGTGAGTTCAGAGACGTATGGCAACCTTTAGGAAACTACAACGTTTGGTCAGTGATTGGACGAAGTTGGGCAGAATTCACAGGCATTGGTTGAATTTGCGTTAATAGTTGCGATCACAACTTCCTGGAGGGAGTGAATATTGGTGAAAGGGGTTCCTGCAGCGCGACCTGGGTTTGAGTGACGCGAGACCTTTGCTGTACTCTCACGTTGTGCACAGTTGCAAAATTACCTCCCTTAATTAATTCTTGGCTGTGTGTGTGTGTGTGTGTGTGTGTGTGTGTGTGTGTGTGTGTGTGTGTGTGTGGTACTGTACGTGTGTGTTCTTGGAGCACTGTTGTTTGTTTACAAAGGTCGGGTATGGTGTTGACTGCAACAGATGGCCTACATGCATCCGTGTGTGTGTGTGTGTGTGTGTGTGTGTGTGTGTGTGTGTGTGTGTGTGTGTGTGTGTGTGTGTGTGTGTGTGTTACATTAGTGCCCAAGGTGCAACTGAACACACAGCAGTTTTTGTTGGGCTCAGCTGGCCTGAGCTCACATTACTGTGCATAGGCAGAAAGTACCTCCATGGCGAGCTGAAAGCAAACAACACACACACACACACACACACACACACACACACACACACACAGAGTCAGTCATCTAGCTTCTGTCAAGGGAGCACATAATATATTACACTGATGCTGCTATTAATAAACATAAGCCACATACTTCTGGATACCTGCAGCTTTTTGGCTGTCACTAAAATAAACCTGAGCACAGACTCATCCGGAGAGTCTTTGACCATTTGAACTACTTAAGCAGATTTCACTTTACTTTGTCACATGCAGTATTTTAACATTGCTGAGTCATTTCCACACTCAGTGTTATTACAGCAGTCAGTTGGACGGCCACCACCGAGAGGGTCAGCTCACCCAAATCACAAAACACTGAAATATGTTTGACCAAGTTAGACCATGCTGGGTTTAGAGTACAGAAAAAGACTCAATAGTTAGAGAAAGGTGGTAACAAGGCTGTTTCAGCATTAAGTAGGTTATAAAATCTATACATCCATCTATTACCTCTCATCCAGTAGGGTCGTGGGGGGGCTGGGTGAGCCAGTCTATCACAGGTTGAGCTCTAAATTCTCCAAAAGACGGCAGTCACTAAAGTGGGTATGTGTTGTTTTATGTACGGCTACTGCTTCTTATCTGTCTGTCTGTCTGTCTGTCTGTCTGTCTGTCTTCAGTCACTTTCTAGAGGACAAAGTCATCGTCTGTCATGACAACGTGATGTCGAGCATTTCTTTTTCTGACGGCAGGAGGAGCGGCTGTCTCAGAGGCACTTAAAGAGAATGAGGATCATTTGATTATTGAGGGATTGTGACTCACTGTGGCCGTCCTCTTCAAACCGCTAAAGCCTTATTGATGGGGGCTCATCATACAGCCCGACCCCATCAAGACAATGCATTATGGGGGTTATGGGAAGAAGGTCAGCACCAGAATCATTCATTATGTTGACAATTCTTTGTATCCATTTTGTGCATTCTGTCCACCGTTGCTGCAGCTGATCTGAACGGCGTTTGGTGCTCGAACGCAGTCGAAGTGGCCGGACTCTTTATGTGAAGATGAAACCATTTTACCATCACTGTCCTGTTGCTGCTGTTAACATTCAACCAGTATATATGGATATAAATACTGTATATATTGATTTATTGTATTTTATATGTTATTCTATGAATTCTTTTTCTGTGTGTAGCGTGAAGGACCTGCAAACGTTCACTTCCATATTCAACCTTTCAGTGCAAGTTGCTGTTTTTCCAACATTTTGAGATCATGTGCTTCTTAATTACACCCTCATTACATTATATGTCTCAATACGTGTCTGGAGAAGATCTTTAAACTTAATAGAGTGCTGAGTTTTATATGACTGGTACTGTACCGATGAAGCTGTGGACGTTTTAGAAAACAACAGGAAAACATGGAGGAAGTGTTGAGCCTGCAAAGGCAACCAGATCAGACAACAGGAGGAGGATCCTTCCAGAAATGTGATGAGACATAAAGCGGGGGAAATTAGAAAGAAAGCCTTCAAATAAAATCTTCTCTCTGCAGTTGAGGCTCTGGCCAATATTTGAGAGTGTAGATTGTGTTTCTTTTAAGTATTTATAGCAGCACCCTGAGCTGAAACTAAATTTAATGTTCCAAGAGAAAACATCCATCCTCAGAATGACTGTAGAGGAACAATGGATGAAGCAGTAAGGTTCACGCAGCTTCAGGAGCTTTAGTTGTGTCATTAGAGTGTGAATAAGTATTTCAATCATAGCAATTAAATTGTAGTGACTGTAAAACTACACTTGAAATGTGATAACTGGACACAGCGGGGGATGAGTGAGTGAGTCGATATTAGTTATTCTGAACAAATCCAATCCTCCGCTTTGTTTCCTGATTTCATAACTTGCTTTAAAATCTGCTGCTGCAATGATGGAATTTCCCCACGGGCATCATTAAACTTAAATCTGATCTGATCTCGTCTCCAGCATGTGATCACATGTTCCCTCATCCAGCAGCGGTCTGCTAGGATGAAGGTCCAGCAGGGCAGAACAGAGGGAGAGTTCACTGGCTCTTATCCCGGACGTTCATGACCCTCAGTGCCAGCTAAGTCCCCGCAATCTGTTCCCCCAGCTACAGACAACTGCTATGTCTGCGTGTGTGTTTGATAGAAAACCGGAAATCAGATTTGGTGTCAGTATGGTACTCTGTGTGTGTGTGTTTGTGTGTGTGTATGAGCTTGTTTTGCACCGACTGAGACAGAATATGTCGTCCAACTCCACCACTGAGACTTTTGCATTGAGTATAAGTGAATAGAGGACTGTGGGACGACTAACAATGTGTGACGCATGTTGACAGGCTGACGCAGGCTGAGTGTGTGTGTGTGTGTGTGTGTGTGTGTGTGTGTGTGTGTGTGTGTGTGTGTGTGTGTGAGAGAGACTATTTACCTTGGTGATGTGTCATAACAGCGATGTGCCAAGCTGAAGGTCGCTGTGTCTTTCAGGATCATTGTGAGTAACTCTGGGTGAAGCACGCACATCCCTCCCTCCTTTCTCTTCTTCCCATTCTTGCTCTCCTTTCAACCGTCTTTGCCTGTTCACTACCGACTCTCTCTCCCTAAAAACTCTCTCACTAAACACTTTTACACTACATGCCACATTCACACACTGATGCACAGGAGCAGTTTGGGGTTCAGTTTCTTGCTCCAGGATACTTTGATGTGCAGTGGGAGGAGCCAGGGATCGAAGATCATCCTGTCAGGCTTCAAGTTACTGCGCCTGTGTCCGACCACAGCGGTTCGTGAGCTACGCGGTTGAACACTAAGTGTGTGTGTGTGACAGTGAGCGTGAGAATGGCGGCTGCTGAAGCTCAGGGGTCGGCGACCTTTACCATCAGAAAGGAAAAAGAAAAATCTGTCTGGAGACACAAAACATTTGTTTTCTGATCGCAGATCAAGTGTATCAGTGAGCCGGCAGCGTCGGAGGTGGAAGACAATGCACTGTGAAATTCTTTCTTCAAGACTTTGTGTTTTGGATTCTAGTGTTAGCTAGGGAGGCTCAAGACTATTAGCCATAAAGACAAAACATATCGAAAGAGGCACCAGGACGAAACGTATGACTCATATTTAAGTTGATTAATAATCATTTTGCAATTGGTCATCCAACAGCGATCAATCTAAATGTTATTGATTTTAATGAAGTCATCTTTTGGGTGCTTTTATGAATATTTCTTTGAATCTGTAATTTTACTCTTACTGAAGTTTGAAAGACTCAGGTTGCCTTAAATGAAAACATATAGAGGTGTACATCCTCATTGTGGCTGTTATATTAATCAGCTGCTGCCTTCCTAATGGCAGACAGTCACACAGAGGGGGCCGCTCCAGTATCCGGCCTCTGTAAGCTGCACAACCAATGCACACTTTTCTCTCTGTTCAGAAAATATCTGATTAATTGCTTTCTCCTTTAAAATCCTAACAGACCTGAACTTGTGACTCCTCGATCTGCTGAAGTAATTTATTATTAAAGTGTGTGTGTGCCCTCAATATGTGCCGCGGTTGGTAATTGGGTGGGGAAAACGAAGAGAAAGAAAGTCTGAGCTTATAGATTAGATTCATGATGATGGAGAACAAAGACGAAGCATTCACAGGAACCAAGGTGGAAGCTGAAAAGATTCAAACACCTGAGAGGGAAGGAAGTGTTTGTTGGTTTGGTATTTCTTGTATGGAAGTAAAATTCTGACATAACTTTGGCGGGAGAAGAAAGGTCAACAGGA